>NC_068449.1:8484419-8574419 GCF_023373465.1 Oncorhynchus keta | reverse complement strand
CACCCCCATGCTTCACAGTAGGTATGGTGTTCTTTGGAAGCAACTCAGCATTCATTGTCTCCAAACACGACGAGTTGGGTTTTTACCAAAAAGTTATATTTTGGTTTCATCTGACCATATGACATTATCCCAATCTTCTTCTGGATCATCCAAATGCTCTCCAGCAAACTTCAAACGGGCCTGGACATATACTGGCTTAAGCAGGGGGACATGTCTGGCACTGCAGGATTTGAGTCCCTGGCGGTGTAGTGTGTTACTGATGGTAGGCTTTGTTACTTTGGTCCCAGCTCTCTGCAGGTCATTCACTAGGTCCCCCTGTGTGGTTCTGGGATTTTTGCTCACCGTTCTTGTGATCATTTTGACCCCACGGGGTTAGATCTTGCATGGAGCCCCAGATCGAGGGAGATTATCAGTGGTCTTGTATGTCTTCCATTTCCTAATAATTGCTCCCACAGTTGATTTCTTCAAACCAAGCTGCTTACCGATTGCAGATTCAGTCTTCCCAGCCTGGTGCAGGTCTACAATTTGGTTTCTGGTGTCCTTTGACAGCTCTTTGGTCTTGCCCATAGTGGAGTTTGGAGTGTGACTGTTTGAGGTTGTGGACAGGTGTCTTTTATACTGATAACAAGTTCAAACAGGTGCCATTAATACAGGTAACGAGTGGAGGACAGAGGAGCCTCTTAAAGAAGAAGTTACAGGTCTGTGAGAGCCAGAAATCTTGCTTATTTGTAGGTGACCAAATACTTATTTTCCACCATAATTTGCAAATAAATTCATTAAAAATCCTACAATGTGATTTTCTGGATTTTTTCCCCCTCATTTTGTCTGTCATAGTTGAAATGTACCTATGATGAAAATTACAGGCCTCTCTCATCTTTTTAAGCAGGAGAAATTGCACAATCGGTGGCTGACTAAATAGTTTTTTGCCCCACTGTACATGCCAAAACCTGGATACTTTTCTCCTCCCTAAACAATTGCATGTTGAAGTTCCGTCTCATGAATGTTGCCCTGGAGGCAGAACTGAGCAATTTCCCCCTAGATAGGCCAGACCAAAGTCTATATTGTAAAAATTGTTTTAGTCTTAATTTAAGGTTAGCTACATTTTATGATATTGGTTTATCAGTAGCCTATGTTCCTGGGCATATATCTTGTCTGTGCATCTTACAGTACATGCACACATACACACGTCCGCTCCCTAGGACACAATTCCCCATACACACACACACACACACACACACACAATTCCCCCCCCACACACACACACACACACACACACACACACACACACACACACACACACACACACACACACACACACACACACACACACACACAATTCCCCCCCACACACACACACACACACAATTCCCCACACACAATTCCACACACACACACACACACACACACACACACACACACACACACACACACACACACACACACACACACACACACACACACACACACACACACACACACACACACACTGACTCAGTGATGGATAGTCCCTTTCCATTATAAACAGTTAGAATGCATGCTGCCCTGGGGGCCCTTATGTGTGGAAGTACTTTGAAGTGTCCACATTTAATTCATCTCTAAGATGAATGATTGGGAGCCAGAGCAGTTGCCTGCAAGCAACCCGTCCGAGACGCAAGTAGAAACAAATGTAGCAGCAAAGCCAGATACCCATCTCTGTTGGGTTTTACTCCCAGCAGACCAGGGCAGATAACGATTCATTCCATCAATCAAGGCCTTTATTGTTCCAGATTAGGGCAGAATGCTGATTAGGCTCTCAAGTGGTTGATTACAGTTAGTCCTGCTATGGGGACTGTCTACCTGCTTAAGCTTACTACAAGCTCTATGCAGATGCAAGATTTGGAGTGTTGTAATGTCGTTTTTTGGTCACAAAAGTAGCAGTTCCTTGTAATTTTTGGTCACAAAAGTAGTGGATCCTTGTAATACCCTCCAGCAGTAAACTTAATTTTCCATAGTCAATGGGGCAGTGTTGTCACTTGGTTCCTTGATCTGATCTATAGGCTATAGAAAAGGAATGGGCATACCTAGTCTGTTGCATCGCTGAATGCATTCAACCAAAATATCTTCAACATTTAACCCAATCCCTCTGAATCAGAGAGGTGCAGGGGGCTGCATTAATCAACCTCCACGTCTTCGGCGCCTGGGGAATAGTTGTTGTTGAGAGTCAACTGCCTTGCTCAACGGCAAAGCTGCAGATTTTTTTCCCAAATTGCCAGGGGGATTCAAACCAGCAACTTTTCGGTTACTTGGCACAACACTCTTAATCGCTAGGCTACCTGCCGCCCAGGCTATTCATCAAAGTAGCCTATTTTGCATTAATAACCAAATATAATCTCAGCAACTGTTCAAACAGCAAACCAAACAACATAAATCCACCCAAAAAGGTATTTTGTTTAGAAGTAATAACTGGTGATTACAGGCTATTGTGAAATGGTAGAACCTACTGAAGCCAACCAGCTAGCCAGGTGCTTTTTTCTCTGTGACCAAAACATGATGACGTTCTATTCTTTTTAGCTGATACGGGAATTAATAAACAAGCAGCTTATCAAACTGGGATAATGTTTGAAGTTACACCGGCAAGTATAAGAATATTTTCCTGGGCGTATGTTTTATTATACATTTCACATGGAGATGTGTGAAGCTAAAAAAGCCAGCTACCTTGCTATGTTTTTAGCCAGGCTAAAACCAGCTAGCCAGGCTAAAACCAGCTACCTTGCTATGTTTTTAGCCAGGCTAAAACCAGCTAGCCAGACTAAAACCAGCTACCTTGCTATGTTTTTAGCCAGGCTAAAACCAGCTAGCCAAGCTAAAACCAGCTACCTTGCTATGTTTTTAGCCAGGCTAAAACCAGCTAGCCAGGCTAAAACCAGCTACCTTGCTATGTTTTTAGCCAGGCTAAAACCAGCTAGCCAGGCTAAAACCAGCTACCTTGCTATGTTTTTAGCCAGGCTAAAACCAGCTAGCCAAGCTAAAACCAGCTACCTTGCTATGTTTTTAGCCAGGCTAAAACCAGCTAGCCAGGCTAAAACCAGCTACCTTGCTATGTTTTTAGCCAGGCTAAAACCAGCTAGCCAGGATAAAACCAGCTAGCCAGGCTCAGTCCTCGAATTTCAACCCGGCATTTACTTTTCGTTCCTCTCACTCACATGGCTCTCTCAGATATCGCAATTCTTATTAGCCACGTGTTCGTGCCCTTTTCACGGGAATCCCAACTTCGAAGTAGGCAACTAGTGAAGACAGACATCGGGGATGCAACAGCGCACGTTGATTTCCAAGGTGCATATTGGAGATGGTAGAAGAACTGTCCACATTTACTTTGTCAGACAACAAGATGAGTAACGAACAGCAAAAGCGCTAGCCTATGTCACTCTACTTTCCCCAATTTTACCTATTCTATTGGTCAGCTTGTCGTTCTGTGTGATAAATACATATTCCAAATATACTCGAGGACAATAAGAGTTCTCCTATTGGGACAGCCGAAGAACCCTTTTGGAACCCTTTTCCTAAGAGTGTTCACTATATATTAGTGATAATAGTTAATACAATCACTGCAAAAAGCAATGACCCTGACGCAACAGATCAGAACGTTTAGCTTAAAATGTTATTAAACTATTATGCTATTTCTTCACATTATAATCGCAGCAATCTGCACATGGCAGCAGGTTATATAAGCGTGAATGTTCCAAAATGCAATTAGAGGTTAAACACTGCTCTCAAAAGTGTCCCGCAAATGTGAGCAGTTTCATATGACAGAGATGAAAATGTCCTTCATAAATGTAGAAAGAGGGAAGATCTAAAGATGCAACAACAAGCATGGGTTGTTAATATCACTAGGACTGTGTATTTGGCTGCTGGACAACGAAGGGAAGTTGACAACATGAGAGAAATACTGCTTTCAATGGCATATGAGGAAGTGTTAAAATAATCCCCTCAACATTCCCATGGTCGGAACATGGTAAGACATGCCCCATAAAAATGACAAAACGATTAGGTTTATGGTTAAACGGTTTCAAAATGTTGACAGCCACCGCTCAGACTGCAAGGCCTTTATCTCCTATCTGAACAGACAGGGCCTCAAGTATGTCGACAGAATCAAGCCTTTAGATATTGACTGCATGTGTGGGTATGCAAGCCACTGTCGCACCTCGTGATGAGTTTACATTTGATGTGGCCCCCACCTCCAATAAGTTGCTTATAGGTGGTTGTAGAATTTAACGTCTTAGGCGGGTATCGGCCTAATTCTGCTCTGCATGCGTTATTTGGTGTTTTACATTGTACACAGAGGATATTTTTGCAGAATTCTGCATGCAGTCTCAATTTGGTGTTTTGTGAATTTTTGGTTGGTGAGCGGACCCCAGATCACACAACCATAAAGGTCAATGCCTTGTGTCTCAGATTGTTCACAGCTTTGTGGAAGTTTCCTGTGGTGCTGATATTTAGGCCGAAGTAGATATATATTTTTTCTGTGCTGTCGGGCAATGGTGTCTAGATGGAATTTATATTTGTGGTCCTGGCAACTGGACCTTTTTTGGAACACCATTATTTTTTTCTTACTGAGATTCACCTTCAGGGCCCAAGTC
Organism: Oncorhynchus keta; assembly: GCF_023373465.1. NCBI lineage: Eukaryota > Metazoa > Chordata > Actinopteri > Salmoniformes > Salmonidae > Oncorhynchus > Oncorhynchus keta. The sequence continues at coordinate 8,569,803 of NC_068449.1, read as the reverse complement.
TGACAGAATCTGTGCAGAAGATCTAGGTGCTGCTGTAGGCCCTCCTTGGTTGGGGACAGAAGCACCAGATCATCTGTAAACAATAAACATTCCAGTGGGGTGAGGCCCAGACTGTTCTAGTGCCCCCTCTCTCTTTTCAACCTTCTGTCTTAGCATGTTCTCCTTTCTCTCAGAGTGTTATGGCTGCAGCTCTGGCCTAGCTCTGTCTCAGTGCCGAGGCACCCTGGTACACGCACACACACACACATACACACACACACACACACACACACACGCACACGCACACACACAGCCCTAATATGGGCTTTATATAGGAGCTTCAGCTTTTCAATTACGACAGCTAATGATAAGTAACCATAACAACACAGTCTGGCTTTAGTCATGTACACGCCTTATGGGACCACAATGTACAAAAACATTGCTATGTACACTATTACTGTGTATGCTATGGTATTACTATGTATATATATATATATGCCATTTAGCTGACGCATCAAAGCGACTTACAGTCATGTGTGCATACATTCTATGTATACTATGGACACATCAAAGACAGTGTGTGTGTGTGTGTGTGCGTGCGTGCGTGCGTGCGTGCGTGCGTGTGCCCTACTGTCAATGGGTTTGATTTGGTTCATTAGAATCCCCATTAGCTTTTGCCGAAGCAGCAGCTATTCTTCCTGTTGGTCCACACAAAAACACGACAAGCAACGATACACTGATAGAACAGTCACACCAATAAAAAAATACAATGATATACAAACAATACAACTAAATAACAATGTTTGAAGATTGTGTGTTAGTGTGTCTGTGTGTGCGTGTATTTGTGTGAATCATTTCACAGTCCCTATTGTGCCATGACATGTCATTTTACTGTTTGCGTGAGTAATTGGAGATGAGAGTTCCTTGCGATCATATACTGTGTGTTGCAGGGAAATTGTTTTGGACTTGACGTCTGTGAAGAGACCCCTGGTGGCATGCCTTGTGGGTGTCTGTGTCACGCCCTGACCTTAGAGATCCTTTAAATTCTCTATTTGGTAGGTCAGGGTGTGACTAGGGTGGGAAATCTACGTTTATATTTCTTTGTTGGTCGAGTATGGTTCCCAATCAGAGGCAGCTGTCTATCGTTGTCTCTGATTGGGGATCATACTTAGGCAGCCCTTTTTCCCACCTTCTGTTGTGGGATCTTGTCTTTGGTTGTTGCAAGTGTTTGCACTCCTAGCTTCACGTTCGTTGAGTTGTTTATTGTTTTTGGTGGAACATTTAAAATTAAAAGAAAATGTTCGCTTACCACGCTGCACCTTGGTCTTCATTTAACGACGGACTTGACCGTCTGAGCTGAATGGTATTTGATTATGCAGACAATCTGGAATTTTCATCACAGTAATATATATCATAAAAACTAGAAGAGAATCAGTTAAACTCTCGTCAACTCTCAACCAGGAAAGACTGGCATGTTGTTGATGTGTGTGCAGTTAAGGGCGTAAAGGTGTGCTGCTTTGTTTTGAACCAGCTGCAGATTTGCTAGGTCTTTCTTTGCTGCACTTGAAGATATTACTGGACACTTAATCAAGATGGGACATGACCAGAACCAGAGCAACTAGTAATGTCGTTTTTTTGTGTGTCAGAAACAGACATACCCCTCTCCATCTTCACAACAACTTTGTCAATATGACTTGACCATGATAATTGACCATCCAATGTTATACCTAGGAGTTTAGCTTCCTCAACTTGTTCAATGGTCACAACCTTTATGTACAACTCCCGTTGAGGTTTAGGTCTAAGAGAATGTTTTGTACCAAATACAATGTTTTTAGCTGTATTTAAGACCAGTTTATTATTAATTATCCAAGTGAGTTTTTTCAATAACAATTCATGAAAAATAACATCAAAGACTGCACTGAAATCCAGCAATACAGCTCCAACTCATCTTATTATAAATGTATTTTAACCAATCATCAGTCATCTGAGTCAGTTGATTGCCCTTCTCTAAATGCATGTTTAAAGACAGTAGTTAACTTGTTCTCTGACAAATAGCATATTTGGTCCAACACAATTTTCTCCATCAGTTTACTAAGAACAGGCAGCAAACTGATTGGACGGCTGTTAGAGCCAGAACCTTATGACTTGCATTGGGGGAGAAGGATTACCAGGGGTGATTTATTGTCACATAAATACAGATGTATACAAATTTGTGTATAATTAACCTCCAAAATACATGTAAACACACCTTTAAACATTTTATTTTAAAGCTGTGAGTTCTATTATATGATATAATATCAATAATTGTTTCATTTACAACTTGTCTAAGTCCTATCATCAACTGATGTCAGCCAGTATACAACTGTGAATTGACTGTATTGTTTGAATGGAATGTTGGCAAAACTGGCTGGCTAGCTAGGTAACACACATACAGTGCAGATTGTGTAAAATAATGTATCTTATCACAGCTCTGGCAAACCATGGTTGACCAACGCCCTGACCAAAATGACTGATCTTTAGACCATCATAAGTAGGTTCATGCCCATTATAGTATTGTAATTCCTAATTATATGGTTTTGACATGCATGTCTGTCAGTCTAAATACATGTACAGTGCATTCAGAAAGTACTCAAACACCTTGACTTTTTCCACATATTTTTTCTTCGTTACAGCCTTATTCTAAAATGCATCTTTTAAAAGAAATACCTTATTTACATAAGTATTCAGACACTTTGTTACGAGACTTGAAATTGAGTTCTGGTGCATCCTGTTTCCGTTGATCTTCCTTGATTGGAGTCCACCTGTGGTGAATTAAATTGATTGGACATGATTTGGACAGGAAAATAAAAATATTCACCATATTCAACAACAAATAAGGCATACAAATACTAAACTTTACACCTAATCATGTTGGATGACTCATTGAGATGATATTACCTTTCTATATAAGGTCTCACAGTTGATTGTGCATGTCAGAGCAAAACCCAAGCCATGAGGTCGAAGGAATTGTGTGTAGAGCTCCATGACAGGATTGTGTCGAGGCACAGATCTGGGGAAGAGTACCAAAAAATGTCTGCTGCATTGAAGGTCCCAAATAACACAGTGGCCTCCATCATTCTTAAATGGAAGAAGTTTGGAACCACCAAGATTCTTCCTAGAGCTGGTCGCACAGCCAAACTGAGCAATCGGAGGAGAAAGGCTTTGGTCAGGGAGGTGACCAAGAACCTGATAGTCACTCTTACAGAGCTCCAGAGTTCCTCTCTGGAGATGGGAGAACCTTCCAGAAGAACAACCATCAGCACTCCACCATTCACGCCTCTATGGTAGAGTGTCAAGACGGAAGCCCCTCAGTAGACAGCCACGTTCAAGTATTGCCATAGATTTTCAATCCGATTTAAGCCGAAACCGCAAGACTCAAGAAAAATTAATGTTGTCTTGGTAAGCAACTCCAGTGTATATTTGTCCTTGTGTTTTAGTATATTGTCCTGCTGAAAGGTGAATTTGTCTCCCAGTGTCTGATTTTACCTGTACTTAGCTCTGTTCCATTTCTTTTTATCCTAGTATGCTTGTCCGTGCCGTTGACAAGCACACCCATAACAAGATGCAGCCACCACCATGCTTAAAAATGTGAAGAGTTTTACTAAGTGATGTTAGATTTTCCACAAACATAACACTTTGTAATCAGGACATAAAGTTAATATCTTTGTCACACTTTTTGCTATTTTTACTTTAGTGCCTTGCAAAAAGGATGTAGGCTTTGGAATATTTTTATTCTGTACTGGCTTCCTTCTTTTCACACGGTCATAAAGTTTAGTATTGTCAAATCAAATTTAACATATTGGTAGATGTTATTGCGGGTGCAGCAAAATGCTCGTGGAGTAACTACAATGTTGTTGATCCGTCCTCAGTTTTCTCCTTATCACAGCCATTAAAGTCACCGTTTGACTCAAGCCCCACAAGACATGTCACCAGAGCTGTCTTCACAGTCCCCAAGTCCAGAACAGGCTATGGGAGGTCCATGACTGCATGGAACTATATTCAACATCAAGTAACTCATGTAAGCAGTAAAATCTGATTGAAAAAAAAACGAACAGATAAAAATACCTCTTGTGGAACAGTGGGGACTGTGAAGAGGACTACACACCGGCATAGACACACATATACACACATGCACAATAATATATGCACTATACACACACGTACAAATGGATTGTGTGTTGTACTGTAGCTATATGGTAGCAGAGTATTAGCCTGAGGGCACACATTTAAGCCTCGTTTCCATTGGCACTTTGAAGGTCTTGGTGGGCTAGCTCAAATTGAGGTTCCACTGCCTCCAGAAATTAGAAATTATATAATGTTGCTAGGTAGCCAAAATGTGACTGTGTTGCTAGCTAGCAATGCTGTAAGTAACGTTACTCCTGCCAGTACCAGCCAGAATTAACCTTGCTAGCTAGCCATGTATTTAGCTTGCTAACATAAACTAGCTAGGTTAGTGTCGTCACAAACAGGCTAGCTAGCTAGGTTAATTTCTACCTTGCTTTCCATGGCATTGGCTATGAGCTAGCTAGCTACTTAAGAAAACCACGACAGGTTTGATATGATGTAGCTAGCTAGCTTTCAATACAACCTGACCAGCTACAACTCCGGATAGCTCACTTTAGCTCGCGAGCTCGTTTCAAGTCTGATTGGCAAGCTAACTTTTGGTAGTTACTTAACATTGGAGGGCTGACTGTTCTCATAAAAGTTTGTCTGGTGCAAAAATAAATGAAGGATCCAGCTATGGTGGTAATTCGTGTCATTTCTGACTACAGTGGTACTGCTTGTCCATGTGCTAGCTAACAGCAACAAGCCCAGATGAGCTAGCTAAACATTGTGTCAGCGTCCAGCAGTGATCAACTGGTGGTTGCATAGTAATGCCATCACCAGCCCGAATTCTAATGGAGCTGGTATCAGCGGTGAAACTGGGATGCACTGGCCCGGGTTTCCCTCGACCCAGCTCAAATTTGGCCCTAATTTTAAGTGTCAGTGGAAAGGGTGCTTTAATATGTTGTGAAATCTGTTGTATAATGTCATGTTTTTAATTGTATGTAACTGCCTTAATTTTGCTGGACCCCAGGAAGAGTAGCTGCTGCCTTGGCAGGAACTAATGGGGATTCGTAATAAATACAAATAGTGAAATCCATGAGGGGTTTCCTTCCTCTCCAGCAACTGAGTTAGGAATGACGCCTGTATCTTTGTAGTTTCTGGGTGTGTTGATACACCATCGAAAGTGTAATTAATAACATCACCATGATATTTAATGTCTGGTTTTACCCATCCACTAGTAGGTACCCTTCTTTGCGAGTCATTGGAAAACATCCCTGGTCTTTGTGGTTGAATCTGTTTGAAATTCACTGCTCGACTGAGGGACCTTACATATAATTATATTTGTGGGATACAGAGATGAAGTAGTCATTCAAAAATCATGTTGAAAACTATTATTGCAAACAGAGTGATTCCATGCAACTTATTATGTGACTTGTTAAGCACATTTTTACTCCTGAACTGATTTAGGCTTGCCACAACAAAGGGGTTGAATACTTACTGACTCAAGACATTTCAGCTTTTCATTTTTAATTAATTTGTAAAATAATTCAATTTTGACATTATTGGGTATTGTGTGTTGGCCAGTGACACAAAATTAAAATGTAATCCATTTTAAATTCAGGCTGTAACACAACAACATGTGGAAAAAGGGATGTGAATACTTTCTGAAGGCATTGTACATGGAACACAGTTCTCTCCCTCCCCTAGAGACGTCCTGTCTAACCACAGGAACGCATGGACAAACGCACACACACACACACACACACACACACACACACACACACACACACACACACACACACACACACACACACACACACACACACACACACACACACACACACACACACACACACACACACAACTCGATCCGTGTTCTCTACCTAGAGGAAAATAATGATGTGGCCAACAGCAATTACCACAGGAACATGCTGAGCTTTGGTCTACCCCACCTTCTATGCACGTCTACCATCCAACATACACGCATGCACACAGACAGACAGACAGACAGACAGACAGACAGACAGACAGACCCTCTCTGCCCTGTGTCCTTAGAGCGCTGGCCCATAGTTAGCTTACGGGTAGTGAGCTATATAGTTAGCTTACGGGTAGTGAGCTATATAGTTAGCTTATGGGTAGTGAGCTATATAGTGAGCTATATAGTTAGCTTACGGGTAGTGAGCTATATAGTTAGCTTACGGGTAGTGAGCTATATAGTTAGCTTACGGGTAGTGAGCTATATAGTTAGCTTACGGGTAGTGAGCTATATAGTTAGCTTACGGGTAGTGAGCTTTATAGTTAGCTTACGGGTAGTGAGCTATATAGTTAGCTTACGGGTAGTGAGCTATATAGTTAGCTTACGGGTAGTGAGCTATATAGTTAGCTTACGGGTAGTGAGCTATATAGTTAGCTTATGGGTAGTGAGCTATATAGTGAGCTATATAGTTAGCTTACGGGTAGTGAGCTTTATAGTTAGCTTACGGGTAGTGAGCTATATAGTTAGCTTACGGGTAGTGAGCTATATAGTTAGCTTATGGGTAGTGAGCTATATAGTTAGCTTACGGGTAGTGAGCTATATAGTTAGCTTACGGGTAGTGACCTATATAGTTAGCTTACGGGTAGTGAGCTATATAGTTAGCTTACGGGTAGTGACCTATATAGTTAGCTTACGGGTAGTGAGCTATATAGTTAGCTTACGGGTAGTGAGCTATATAGTTAGCTTACGGGTAGTGAGCTATATAGTTAGCTTACGGGTAGTGAGCTATATAGTTAGCTTACGGGTAGTGAGCTATATAGTTAGCTTACGGGTAGTGAGCTATATAGTTAGCTTACGGGTAGTGACCTATATAGTTAGCTTACGGGTAGTGAGCTATATAGTTAGCTTACGGGTAGTGAGCTATATAGTTAGCTTACGGGTAGTGAGCTATATAGTTAGCTTACGGGTAGTGAGCTATATAGTTAGCTTACGGGTAGTGACCTATATAGTTAGCTTACGGGTAGTGAGCTATATAGTTAGCTTATGGGTAGTGAGCTATATAGTTAGCTTACGGGTAGTGAGCTATATAGCTAGCTTATGGGTAGTGAGCTATATATAGTTAGCTTACGGGTAGTGAGCTATATAGTTAGCTTACGGGTAGTGAGCTATATAGTTAGCTTACGGGTAGTGAGCTATATAGTTAGCTTACGGGTAGTGAGCTATATAGTTAGCTTACGGGTAGTGAGCTATATAGTTAGCTTACGGGTAGTGAGCTATATAGTTAGCTTATGGGTAGTGAGCTATATAGTTAGCTTATGGGTAGTGAGCTATATAGTTAGCTTATGGGTAGTGAGCTATATAGTTAGCTTACGGGTAGTGAGCTATATAGTTAGCTTACGGGTAGTGAGCTATATAGTTAGCTTACGGGTAGTGAGCTATATAGTTAGCTTACGGGTAGTGAGCTATATAGTTAGCTTACGGGTAGTGAGCTATATAGTTAGCTTACGGGTAGTGAGCTATATAGTTAGCTTACGGGTAGTGAGCTATATAGCTAGCTTATGGGTAGTGAGCTATATAGTTAGCTTACGGGTAGTGAGCTATATAGTTAGCTTACGGGTAGTGAGCTATATAGTTAGCTTACGGGTAGTGAGCTATATAGTTAGCTTACGGGTAGTGAGCTATATAGCTAGCTTATGGGTAGTGAGCTATATAGTTAGCTTACGGGTAGTGAGCTATATATATAGCTTACGGGTAGTGAGCTATATAGTTAGCTTATGGGTAGTGAGCTATATAGTTAGCTTACGGGTAGTGAGCTATATAGTTAGCTTACGGGTAGTGAGCTATATAGTTAGCTTATGGGTAGTGAGCTATATAGTTAGCTTACGGGTAGTGAGCTATATAGTTAGCTTACGGGTAGTGAGCTATATAGTTAGCTTACGGGTAGTGAGCTATATAGTTAGCTTACGGGTAGTGAGCTATATAGTTAGCTTATGGGTAGTGAGCTATATAGTTAGCTTACGGGTAGTGAGCTATATAGTTAGCTTACGGGTAGTGAGCTATATAGTTAGCTTACGGGTAGTGAGCTATATAGTTAGCTTATGGGTAGTGAGCTATATAGTTAGCTTATGGGTAGTGAGCTATATAGTTAGCTTATGGGTAGTGAACTATATAGTTAGCTTATGGGTAGTGAGCTATATAGTTAGCTTATGGGTAGTGAGCTATATAGTTAGCTTACGGGTAGTGAGCTATATAGTTAGCTTACGGGTAGTGAGCTATATAGTTAGCTTACGGGTAGTGAGCTATATAGTTAGCTTACGGGTAGTGAGCTATATAGTTAGCTTACGGGTAGTGAGCTATATAGTTAGCTTACGGGTAGTGAGCTATATAGTTAGCTTACGGGTAGTGAGCTATATAGCTAGCTTATGGGTAGTGAGCTATATAGTTAGCTTACGGGTAGTGAGCTATATAGTTAGCTTACGGGTAGTGAGCTATATAGTTAGCTTACGGGTAGTGAGCTATATAGTTAGCTTACGGGTAGTGAGCTATATAGCTAGCTTATGGGTAGTGAGCTATATAGTTAGCTTACGGGTAGTGAGCTATATATATAGCTTACGGGTAGTGAGCTATATAGTTAGCTTATGGGTAGTGAGCTATATAGTTAGCTTACGGGTAGTGAGCTATATAGTTAGCTTACGGGTAGTGAGCTATATAGTTAGCTTATGGGTAGTGAGCTATATAGTTAGCTTACGGGTAGTGAGCTATATAGTTAGCTTACGGGTAGTGAGCTATATAGTTAGCTTACGGGTAGTGAGCTATATAGTTAGCTTACGGGTAGTGAGCTATATAGTTAGCTTATGGGTAGTGAGCTATATAGTTAGCTTACGGGTAGTGAGCTATATAGTTAGCTTACGGGTAGTGAGCTATATAGTTAGCTTACGGGTAGTGAGCTATATAGTTAGCTTATGGGTAGTGAGCTATATAGTTAGCTTACGGGTAGTGAGCTATATAGTTAGCTTACGGGTAGTGAGCTATATAGTTAGCTTACGGGTAGTGAGCTATATAGTTAGCTTAGGGGTAGTGAGCTATATAGTTAGCTTACGGGTAGTGAGCTATATAGTTAGCTTACGGGTAGTGAGCTATATAGTTAGCTTATGGGTAGTGAGCTATATAGTTAGCTTACGGGTAGTGAGCTATATAGTTAGCTTATGGGTAGTGAGCTATATAGTTAGCTTACGGGTAGTGAGCTATATAGTTAGCTTACGGGTAGTGAGCTATATAGTTAGCTTACGGGTAGTGAGCTATATAGTTAGCTTATGGGTAGTGAGCTATATAGTTAGCTTACGGGTAGTGAGCTATATAGTTAGCTTACGGGTAGTGAGCTATATAGTTAGCTTACGGGTAGTGAGCTATATAGTTAGCTTACGGGTAGTGAGCTATATAGTTAGCTTACGGGTAGTGAGCTATATAGTTAGCTTACGGGTAGTGAGCTATATAGTTAGCTTACGGGTAGTGAGCTATATAGTTAGCTTACGGGTAGTGAGCTATATAGTTAGCTTACGGGTAGTGACCTATATAGTTAGCTTACTGGTAGTCAGCTATATAGCTAGCTTATGGGTAGTGAGCTATATAGTTAGCTTACGGGTAGTGAGCTATATAGTTAGCTTACGGGTAGTGAGCTATATAGTTAGCTTACGGGTAGTGAGCTATATAGTTAGCTTACGGGTAGTGAGCTATATAGCTAGCTTATGGGTAGTGAGCTATATAGTTAGCTTACGGGTAGTGAGCTATATATATAGCTTACGGGTAGTGAGCTATATAGTTAGCTTATGGGTAGTGAGCTATATAGTTAGCTTACGGGTAGTGAGCTATATAGTTAGCTTACGGGTAGTGAGCTATATAGTTAGCTTATGGGTAGTGAGCTATATAGTTAGCTTACGGGTAGTGAGCTATATAGTTAGCTTACGGGTAGTGAGCTATATAGTTAGCTTACGGGTAGTGAGCTATATAGTTAGCTTAGTGGTAGTGAGCTATATAGTTAGCTTATGGGTAGTGAGCTATATAGTTAGCTTACGGGTAGTGAGCTATATAGTTAGCTTACGGGTAGTGAGCTATATAGTTAGCTTACGGGTAGTGAGCTATATAGTTAGCTTACGGGTAGTGAGCTATATAGTTAGCTTACGGGTAGTGAGCTATATAGTTAGCTTACGGGTAGTGAGCTATATAGTTAGCTTACGGGTAGTGAGCTATATAGTTAGCTTATGGGTAGTGAGCTATATAGTTAGCTTACGGGTAGTGAGCTATATAGTTAGCTTACGGGTAGTGAGCTATATAGTTAGCTTACGGGTAGTGAGCTATATAGTTAGCTTACGGGTAGTGAGCTATATAGTTAGCTTATGGGTAGTGAGCTATATAGTTAGCTTACGGGTAGTGAGCTATATAGTTAGCTTACGGGTAGTGAGCTATACGGGGGTAGTGAGCTATATAGTTAGCTTACGGGTAGTGAGCTATATAGTTAGCTTATGGGTAGTGAGCTATATAGTTAGCTTACGGGTAGTGAGCTATATAGTTAGCTTACGGGTAGTGAGCTATATAGTTAGCTTACGGGTAGTGACCTATATAGTTAGCTTAGGGGTAGTGAGCTATATAGTTAGCTTATGGGTAGTGAGCTATATAGTTAGCTTACGGGTAGTGAGCTATATAGTTAGCTTAGTGGTAGTGAGCTATATAGTTAGCTTATGGGTAGTGAGCTATATAGTTAGCTTACGGGTAGTGAGCTATATAGTTAGCTTACGGGTAGTGAGCTATATAGGGTAGTGAGCTATTAGTTAGCTTACGGGTAGTGAGCTATATAGTTAGCTTACGGGTAGTGAGCTATATAGTTAGCTTACGGGTAGTGAGCTATATAGTTAGCTTATGGGTAGTGAGCTATATAGTTAGCTTACGGGTAGTGAGCTATATAGTTAGCTTATGGGTAGTGAGCTATATAGTTAGCTTACGGGTAGTGAGCTATATAGTTAGCTTAGTGGTAGTGAGCTATATAGTTAGCTTACGGGTAGTGACCTATATAGTTAGCTTACTGGTAGTCAGCTATATAGCTAGCTTATGGGTAGTGAGCTATATAGTTAGCTTACTGGTATTCAGCTATATAGTTAGCTTATGGGTAGTGAGCTATATAGTTAGCTTACGGGTAGTGAGCTATATAGTTAGCTTACGGGTAGTGAGCTATATAGTTAGCTTACGGGTAGTGACCTATATAGTTAGCTTAGTGGTAGTGAGCTATATAGCTAGCTTATGGGTAGTGAGCTATATAGTTAGCTTACGGGTAGTGAGCTATATAGTTAGCTTAGTGGTAGTGAGCTATATAGCTAGCTTATGGGTAGTGAGCTATATAGTTAGCTTATGGGTAGTGAGCTATATAGTTAGCTTACGGGTAGTGAGCTATATAGTTAGCTTACGGGTAGTGAGCTATATAGTTAGCTTACGGGTAGTGACCTATATAGTTAGCTTAGTGGTAGTGAGCTATATAGCTAGCTTACGGGTAGTGAGCTATATAGTTAGCTTAGTGGTAGTGAGCTATATAGCTAGCTTACGGGTAGTGACCTATATAGTTAGCTTAGTGGTAGTGAGCTATATAGTTAGCTTACGGGTAGTGAGCTATATAGTTAGCTTAGTGGTAGTGAGCTATATAGTTAGCTTACGGGTAGTGAGCTATATAGTTAGCTTACGGGTAGTGAGCTATATAGTTAGCTTACGGGTAGTGAGCTATATAGTTAGCTTACGGGTAGTGAGCTATATAGTTAGCTTACGGGTAGTGAGCTATATAGTTAGCTTACTGGTAGTGAGCTATATAGTTAGCTTACGGGTAGTGAGCTATATAGTTAGCTTACGGGTAGTGAGCTATATAGCTAGCTTACGGGTAGTGAGCTATATAGTTAGCTTACGGGTAGTGAGCTATATAGTTAGCTTACGGGTAGTGACCTATATAGTTAGCTTACGGGTAGTGAGCTATATAGTTAGCTTACGGGTAGTGACCTATATAGTTAGCTTACGGGTAGTGAGCTATATAGTTAGCTATATAGTTATATAGTGGCTGGATTGGCAGCCAACCCGTTCAGATAAAGAGAAATCATGCTGCTTTTAAATGGCTAGCCAATCCAATTCCATTGAACAAGCTTCAAAAAGCTTTATTGTCTATCATCTAATGTTTATAATAATACAGACATCTGCCCTCTGGTTCTTCTCGTTTCTGGCTGGAGGCCGGAGCATAGAAGTAGACTGCATCACCCACACATTGACTTGAATGGGGATAACCTGTTCTATGAGTTCTGTTTCTATGGGGTTTCTCAGGGCGTGCACGAAATGGCACACTATTCCCTGTGTGTATGTATAACATTTAGATGCGGACACACACACACACACACACACGGACCCGAGAAAGACTAGCTGTCACCGTTGAGGATCCTAATAAAAATATATCTGTATTTGAATGCCCTGGGGTCTGGTCAAAATGAATGCACTAGCCTACCTAGTGAATAAGGTGGCATTTCAGATGCAGCCTCTGTCAGGTTCTTTAATGAGGAAGCCTCTGCTAACTGCTTAGCTGCTGTGTCTCTGCCTCTCTCCATGCTGACCAGAGGAGACATGCAGGGCGTATCTTACACTTCCATCTCATCGACTCAGAGCTCCGTAGAAAAAAAGTCTGGAGGCACCCAAAGACAAACGAACCTGAACAGCCCCGATCGATCAGAGAGAATGTGAGTATTACCAGTCAGCCTCTGTTGAGTAACATTCTCACGGGTGTCTGGGTTGGGAGGGGGTGGTCTGTGTCTGTGTGTGTGGGGTGGGAGGGGGTGGTCTGTGTCTGTGTGTGTGTGTGTGTGTGGGGTGGGAGGGAAGGGGTGGTGTGTGTGTGTGGGGGTGGGAGGGGAGGGGTGGTCTGTGTCTGTGTGTGTGGGGTGGGAGGGGAGGGGTGGTCTGTGTCTGTGTGTGTGGGGGGGGGGGTGGTCTGTGTCTGTGTCTGTGTGTGTGGGGTGGGAGGGGAGGGGTGGTCTGTGTCTGTGTGTGTGGGGTGGGAGGGGGTGGTCTGTGTCTGTGTGTGTGGGGTGGGAGGGGGTGGTCTGTGTCTGTGTGTGTGTGTGTGGGGTGGGAGGGAAGGGGGTGGTGTGTGTGTGTGGGGGTGGGAGGGGGAGGGGGTGGTCTGTGTCTGTGTGTGGGGGTGGGAGGGGAGGGGGTGGTCTGTGTGTTTGTGTGTGTGGGGGGGTGGAAGGGGTGGTGTGTGTGTGTGTGTGTGGGGTGGGAGTGGAGGGGTGGTCTGTGTCTGTGTGTGGGGGTGGGAGGGGGTGGTCTGTGTCTGTGTGTGTGTGTGGGGGTGGGAGGGAAGGGGGTGGTGTGTGTGTGTGGGGGTGGGAGGGGAGGGGGTGGTCTGTGTCTGTGTGTGTGGGGTGGGAGGGGAGGGGGTGGTCTGTGTGTTTGTGTGTGTGGGGGGGGGTGGAAGGGGGTGGTGTGTGTGTGTGTGTGTGGGGTGGGAGTGGAGGGGTGGTCTGTGTCTGTGTGTGTGGGGGGTGGGGGTGGTCTGTGTCTGTGTGTGTGTGTGTGTGGTAGCCTAGCGGTTATTAGGTTTGGCCACGTAACCGAAAGGTTGCTGGTTCGAATCCCCAAGCTGACTAGGTGAAATCTGTCGATGTGCCTTTGAACAAGGTACTTAACCCTAATTTCTCCTGTAAGTCATTCTGGACTAAGAGTGTCTGCGAAATGGTGTGTGTGTGTGTGTGTGTGTGTGTGTGTGTGTGTGTGTGTGTGTGTGTGTGTGTGTGTGTGTGTGTGTGTGTGTGTGTGTGTGTGTGTGTGCGTGTGTGTAATTCTGTAGTTCAAGTTTGAAGTACTGTGTTCTACAATGGGATCTTTACCCCTCTCTGAGCTGTTATCATCTTTTCATTTTTATTCAACTTGTTACACTACCCTTATCACTGATCTCAGAACAGGTTTCATAACTAGAATTCTAAAACGCCTTGACTTGTATGCCATATATTACCTAAATATTTTCTTCATATTGAGGCTACCAGTTGCCCACAAAGGTGCATATTTTAAGCAGACACTTTTTTATAACAAGAAAATGTAATCAGATATCATTCTGTTCTCTAACCCAGGGGTTCTCAAACTCAGGCATTGGGGAACATGAACTGTTCACAAAGTTCTTGTTTGGCGCAGAGAAAATACACATGTTCTTGCAATTCTATACATTTAGTTATGTCTAATGTGTATTCATATGATATCTGAGTGACTCAAATATTATAACAGTCTAATGGCAAAATAACCAAGCTAAAAAAGTTTATTTATATAGCCATTTGTACATTAGCTGATATCTCAGTGCTGTACAGAAACCCAGCCTAAAACCCCAAACAGCAAGCAATGCAGGTGTAGAAGCACGGTGGTTAGGAAAAACTCCCTAGAAAGGCCAAAACCTAGGAAGAAACCTAGAGAGGAACCAGGCTATGAGGGGTGGCCAGTCCTCTTCTGGCTGTGCCGGGTGGAGATTATAACAGAACATGGCCAAGATGTTCAAATGTTCATAAATGACCAGCATGGTCAAATAATAATAATCACAGTAGTTGTCCAGGGTGCAGCAAGTCAGCACCTCAGGAGTAAATGTCAGTTGGCTTTTTTTAAAGAGTATCTCTACCGCTCCTGCTGTCTCTAGAGAGATGAAAATAGCAGGTCTGAGACAGTAGCACGTCCGGTGAACAGGTCAGGATTCCATAGCCGCAGGCAGAACAGTTGAAACTGGAGCAGCAGCACGGCCAGGTGGACTGGGGACAGCAAGGATTCATCATGCCAGGTAGTCCTGAGACATGGTCCTAGGGCTCATGAGAGAGAAAGAGAGAAAGAGAGAATTAGAGAGAGCATACTTAAATTCACACAGGACACCGGATAAGACAGGAGAAGTACTCCAGATATAACAAACTGACCCTAGCCTCCCGACACATAAACTGCAGCATAAATACTGGAGGCTGAGACAGAAGAGGTCAGGAGACACTGTGGCCCCATCCGATGATACCCCCGGACAGGGCCAAAGAGGAAGGATATAACCCCACCCACTTTGCCAAAGCACAGACCCCACACCACTAGAGGGATATCTTCAACCACCAACTTACCATCCTGAGACAAGACCGAGTATGGCCCACAAAGATCTCCGCCACGGCACAACCCAAGGTGGGGGGGCGCCAACCCAGACAGGAAGATCACGTCAGTGACTCAACCCACTCAAGTGACGCACCCCTCCTGGGGACGGCATGAAAGAGTACCAGTAAGCCAGTGACTCAGCCCCTGTAATAGGGTTAGAGGCAGAGAATCCCAGTGGAAAGAGGGGATGAAGGAGGCATGAAGGATCTAGCTATGGTGGTAATTTGTGTCATTTCTGACTACAGAGGTACTGCTTGTCCATGTGCTAGCTAACAGCAACAAGCCCAGACGAGCTAGCTAGTGATTAGCTGGTGGTTGCATAGTAACGCGGTCCTGGGGCCACCCTGGTTGCACTTTTCCCCCTGCACTAAACAGCTGATTCAAATCATCAAAACTTCACGATGAGTTGGTTATTTGAATCAGCTGTGTAGTGCTAGGGGGAAAAACTAACCGTCCAACCAGGGGGCCCCAGGACCCAGTTTGGGAAACCTCAAAAGGTATGCGATGACTGACATGGCAAGAGGAAAACTGATGAATCTCTCTACCTCATTTCAAAGTTGTACCTTGTGCATTCTACTATTTAAAATTTGAAGAGTAAGTTGAAAGCCAGACTGATAAATAACCTGTCGACACAGTTTGGGAACCACTGATCTTACTCACTGACTGACATTACATTGTCTACTGTAACCTATTATGTCCAAATCTCTTCTGAATGCAGCTTGTAGCATGTTCTCTGTTCCTGTGTGGCTCGTTGTGCCACAGACAGGTTGTAGTTATCCATGCTGTGTCTGTGAGTGTCATCTCGCCACTCTCGCCCGGTGCATTTTTGCTTTTGTTCTCATCTCTCCGCCCGCCCGCCTGCCTGACTCACAATGATGATCTTGACCAAGCCAGAAAAGGTCAAGGTCAGCCAGCAAATTGCCTCAAAGCAATCAGCTCAGTCTCTGTGCTAACACACACTGTGTGCTCTCTCTGTCTCTCTCTGTCTCTCTCTGTCTCTCTCCTTCTCTCCGTCTCTCCGTCTCTCTCCTTCTCTCCGTCTCTCCGTCTCCCTCCGTCTCTCTCCTTCTCTCCGTCTCCCTCCGTCTCTCTCCTTCTCTCCGTCTCCCTCCGTCTCTCTCCTTCTCTCCGTCTCCCTCCGTCTCTCTCCTTCTCTCCGTCTCCCTCCGTCTCTCTCCTTCTCTCCGTCTCCCTCCGTCTCTCTCCTTCTCTCCGTCTCCCTTCGTCTCTCTCCTTCTCTCCGTCTCCCTCCGTCTCTCTCCTTCTCCCTCCGTCTCTCTCCATCTGTCTCTCTCTCACTCTGTCTCTCTGTCTCTCTGTCTCTCTCTCTCTCTCTCTCTCTCTCTCTCTCTCTCTCTCTCTCTCTCTCTCTCTCTGTCTCTCTCTCTGTCTCTCTCTCTGTCTGTCTCTCTCTCTCTCTCTCTCTCTCTCTCTCTCTCTCTCTCTGTCTCTGTCTCTGTCTCTGTCTCTGTCTCTGTCTCTCTCTGTCTCTGTCTCTCTCTGTCTCTCTCTCCTTCTCTCTGTTTTCCCATGAAACTTGTGTCAGGGGGTCCACTTGCTTTGAAGTTGTGCATCTAACGGGGGGCTCTGTGAGAGGCCTGGGACATCAAAGTCACCCTGGTCCGCGTGGCAGTGACATTTTGATGGCAGCGTTACCCAGTGGGGTGCAGGAGGGATGGGGCGATGGTGTTCAGCTGTTCTTTAAGACTCCTGGCTGCTCCAGGGTTGTGCAGTGTTTATCTCTTCTCTACACAGGATTGGCATTCATTACATGAAACAGGTTCCCCCCTTCCCCTCGGCCAACAATAGACACTGCTCTGGAGTTCATACAATCTAATAGAACAACACGACCTTCTGTTGACACACACATGTGCGCCAAACACACACACACACATAGTCACGGGTGTGAACGTACACACACACAGTGTGTGAGAGGAGAGACGGGTGGCCTTGTCACCTGACCTTTCTGTGAAGTTTGGCGTGACCATGACTGCTCTCTGAGTTCATCATAACATGAGTTGTGTTGCTCTGCCTACTGTAATACACTGTAACAAACTCAATACCAACGCACATAATCCAGACAGGTTCAGTAGCTGAATAGACCTCTTTATATTGTCCCCATTTGTGTAGCTGTTTTGTGGGAGGGTAGGCCTAAACAGTGTCACAAACAGGTGTTAATGTGTTGGCCCACAGGATACTAGATGTCGGGGAGTCATGATCTCCCCAACAGCTGTCCTCCTGTCTTCATCTGGGGCTGATATGATAACCACCTTCTAAAGCCAGGCCTGGTCAGAAAAGGCTTGGCCCTGGATATTGTGTGAATCCGAGGATAATCAATGAGAAAGAGCTGAAGATGAGGACAGACTATGACTGGTTTCTATCCCAATGTAGAGGATGAACAGGGGGAGATCCTCATGCATTGTCTCACTAATATTCAGTCCCTAGTGACCATGTAATCGTGCATGTGTATGTTTATGTCTATTCCCCAGGTGCAGATGTAGAAACTTGACTACCACCATTACCTGTCTCTGTTCTTCGACGGGCTGTGTGAGACGGTGCCCCCCATACGACTTCTTCACCCGCCTGGAGGTCCACGACATGCTGGAGCACGGGGGCACCAAGATCCTGCCAGTCATCCCCCAACTCATCATCTCCATCAAGAGTGAGTAGTCAAAAATCACAAAAACACTTCCACAACTTTGTCAGAGCACAAACACAATGATCAATGTAACCACAACACTCTCGTCATCGCTATCAAGAGTGAGGGGCCGAAACGTTACAGAAACGTCACAGGAACAGTGTAACAATTTTATCAGAACACAAACACAACACTCTCGCAACATATCTAGACCAAATCTCCTATAACAAGGTTATGAAAAGATTATTTTCTAATGTGTGGCCAGTAGTGGTTAACCAATCGCCGTAAACCACAAGCCAGAAAGGTTTGGCTTGACAATGGACAAATCCCCAGTGTACTATTCAAATCTAATTGTATTTGTCACATGTTTGTAAACAACAGGTGTGGACTAACAGTGAAATTATTACTTACGGATCCTTCCCAACAATGCAGAGAGAAATCAAATAGAGATATAATAGAAAAGTAAAACACGTCAAAAATAGTATTAATAGATACACAACGATTAACGGTAACTTGTCAATCAATATACAAGGGGTACCAGCACAGAGTCGATGTGCAGGGGACAAAGTAATTGAGGTAGACATGTACATATAACTAGGAATACAGTGACAGATAGTAAACATTGGCAGCATCAGCAAAGGTCAATGCAGATAGTCTGGGTAGTTATTGTTTAACTCTTTAACACACTATTATCAGTCTTATGGCTTGGGGACAGAAGCTGTTCAAGGTCCTTCTGGACCAAGGAGGAGAGTGATGGAGTGCTGCATCAGATGACCTGGCCTCCACAATCACCTGACCTCAACCCAATTGAGATGGTTTTGGATTATTTGGACTGCCGTTGAAAGAAAAACAGCCAACAAGTGCTCAGTATATGTGGGAACTCCTTCAAGACTGTGGGAAAAGCATTCCAGGTGAAGCCGGTTGAGAGAATGCCAAGAGTCTGCAAAGCTGTCATCATGGCAACGGATGCATATTTTGAAGAATCTCAAATATAAAATATATTTTGTTTTAACACTTTTTTGGTTACTAAATGATTACATATTTTTATTTAACTAGGCTTGTCAGCTAACCCTCCTGTCGTGTTCTTTTCAAGTTAATTAATTCTGTGTTCCCGGTCCAAAATGACCTCCCCATTATCGCTGATTATAAATCCATAATAATACATATATTATCACCTAATGTTGTGTTATATCTTTTATCAACTTAAGTTATTGTGAACATTACAAGTTTTGAACTTCTATTTGATATTTACAGCCTGTAGGCCTCGTTGACCTGAGCTCATTCAACTCGTTTTTGAGAAATTAAAAATGCATAATGTATTTAGACTATAACAAATACTTAGATGAAACATATTGTGCTTTTGATCATAATCTACTTTGTGTCAAAGTTTAACAAGGACTCTCTCCTCCTCACTAGTGTCATGATCAAAGATATGATCAAAAGCTTCACATACAGTATATTATTTGGTCATTGTGCTGCCATTGTGCTGCCATTTCATACAGTAAGTGTAGTCTCACCTATTAATTTCTAATGACAGGTCATTTTTGACCCGGGAACACCACAGGTGTACAAAAGTTAAATAAAACACCCCAAATTTGATGAAAATCATCCAAAATGTATTTTGTGTGTTCAGATGCCCTGTCTGGACAAAGTAATGGAACCTTACGACAATCAGATTAAATAAACTCAATTTTTAAGAGAGAATACTTGTAAATCAGTCCAATTTGACCACAACACAGCAGGAGGGTTAAGAAAAAAATATTATTTACAACAATATCCTACCCCGGGCAAACCCTCCCTTAACCCAGACAACACTGAGCCAGTCATGCGCGGCCCTATGGGACTCCAGATCACAGACAATTGTCATACAGCCTGGGATTGAACCAGGGTCTGTAGTGACACCTCTAGCACTGCAATGCAGTGCCTTAGACCACTGCGCCACTCAGGAGTTTGTTATTTAGAAAGTGTTGATGTCTTCTATTATTCTACAATGTAGAAAATAGTAAAAATAGAGAAAAACCTTTGAATGAGTACATGCGTCCAAACCTTTGACTGATACTGTATATTTGAGTGTGTGTGTGTTTCAGCTCTGGAAGAGAAACTCTCAACTCTACATTGGGTGAATGTGAGTACAATCTTTTCTGTGATTTATCTTCATTGTGAATTGTTTTGGGGGGTGTGGCTGTTAAGAGCAAGGTCGTTGCTGGTACGAATTCCTGTGCCGACTAGGTGAAATCTGCCGATGTGCCCTTGAGCAGGGCACTTAACCCCAATTGCTCCTGTAAGTCGTTCTGGATAAGAGCGTCTGCTAAATAAAAATAGGGCATTCTGGACCAAAAAGTGAATTTCTGACCCTGCACACACACACACACACACACACACACACACACACACACACACACACACACACTTACTTAACACGCACACTGAGAGGCTTTGTTTTTTGCTGGAGCCAACTGACTGCCAGTTGTAAAGTGAGTGTTTTTAAAGTGGGGCAGTGAGTGATTTCGACCAGTTGGGTGTGTGTGTGTGTGTGTGTGTGTGTGTGTGTGTGTGTGTGTGTGTGTGTGTGTGTGTGTGTGTGTGTGTGTGTGTGTGTGTGTGTGTGTGTGTGTGTGTGTGTGTGTGTGTGTGTGTGTGTGTGTGCTCAGTGTTCCAGCGCCTGCTGAGTCAGGGGGGTGAAACGGGCAACATGAGGCAGGGCCGCTGGAGACATGGAGACATGCTGACAGACTGACCCCGGCAATAGACTAAACACACACTCACTGCTTACTGATTAGCAACAGAGGACAGCATAGAGCATGACCCAGTTCACATCATAAGAAAAAAGGCTTCCAAAACTTTTTGTAGAAAGGGTTCTACATGGAACCCAAAATGGTTCTACCTGGAACCAAAAGGGGATATGTAATGGGTTCTCCTATAACCCTTTAAGGTTTTCGATATCACCTTTTTTTTCTAAGTGTGTGTGTGTGTGTGTGTGTGTGTGTGTGTGTGTGTGTGTGTGTGTGTACGTGTGTGTGTGTGTGTGTGTGTGTGCGTGTGTGTGTGGGGGGACGTGTGAGCATGTGTGTGTGTGTGTGTGTGTGTGTGTGTGTGCATATGTGTGTGTGTGTGTGTGTGTGTGTGTGGGGACGTGTGAGCATGTGTGTGTGTGTGTGTGTGTGTGTGTGTGTGTGTGTGTGTGTGTGTGTGTGTGTGTGTGTGTGTGTGTGTGTGTGTGTGTGTGTGTGTGTGTGTGTGTGTGTGTGTGTGTGTGTGTGTGTGTGTGTGTGTGTGTGTGTGTGTGTGTGTGTGTGTGTGTGTGTGTGTGTGTGTGTGTGTGTGTGTGTGTGTGTGAGCATGTGTGTTTTGTTTTTGTTGTTTGTTTGTTGCCATTACATTGTTTCTACTCCAAATCGTATAGTTTGTTTAAAGCGGCAATCAGCAGTTGTCTTGGGTAAAAAGCTGGGGGATATGGAAATGTAACCACTCTCAAATGAATAGACAGAGCTATGGATGCAAGGACTGGCCATCCATGATATCAAAATTATAGTTTTAACTAAACTGCCCATACGAGAAGGCTATACACTCACTTCACTGGCCACACACCAACACACACACACACACACACACACACACACACACACACACACACACACACACACACACACACACACACACACACACACACACACACACACACACACACACACACACACCAACACACCAACACACACACACACACACACACAGACACACACACACACACAAGTGTACGCACACACCTCAAGCATTAATGGAATTTTAAATGGCCTGCTCGTTATTATCTTCTTGGTTTATTGAAATCGGGCACATTTTGGCCAGCCGTGGGGCAAACCCGCCGGCCCATGTCTCTGTTTGCAGATGAATTACTTTCTACTGGAACTCCAAGGAAGGAGGGAAAAGGAAAAATAATATGTGCAGAATGTTTTGTCTGACTGACTTCAGTGCAGAAGCCTCCATCTGGCTGGCGGGTTTTTATATGGCGAACGGCTGAATCATGCTGTTGGACTGTGAATTTTGATGATGATGACTCCAGGTCACCCGGTGAGAATACACAATGCGCAGGGCCGTCGGAATAGTCCGTTACTCTGAAACTGAACTCAGGTCAGTGTGGAGTGAGCTCACTTCTTTGCATCCTCGTCACAGAGTCGACATTAGGCTAGAAAGATGTAGACTCTATTCTAGAATGATTGAGAAAAGTTAGCGGCATTTGTAGAGATTTTTTAGGTGGTGATTTTGAAACCTTGAAAGATGTAGGCAGAAGGCTGCAATAAAAAAAGTATACAGGTGATGTTTTTGAGCACGTTGAGCCCAGAGTGTCCTTAAAAGAATAACCCACAGAAACTTTTACATTTAACAACTTAAACATCACTCCAACATTACCTTCATGACTTTAGACGAGAACAAAATCATTATGATGACATGCCGTAATTTCCTACACCTCTTAGATAAAATCCTTCCGAAAGGGTTCCTCGGCTGTCCCCATAGGAGAACCCTTTTTGGTTCCATGTAGAACCAAAAATAGTTACTTAAAGGTTTCTAGAACCCTTTTGGGTTCTAGAGAGCAAAAATAATATTATAAGCATGTACTCTCTTTAAAGAAGGATGAAAATTCCCAGACACATCTCCACGAAAATTAAACTTTCACTACAAAAAGAGATCCCCGACTCAGGCAAGATACAATTTGAAAAGTATAATTATCTCACAACAAACACGATTGACTAAAATCCTCAATGTCCACCCGCGTGTGACATTTGGAAGAGATGAGAAAACAAGGTCGAGTTTTATTTTTGGGGGAACAGAATGTCTAATAGAAGTGGCTTGAATAGATGATTACTTTATTCATATCCGATGTGACAAGGATTATACCAAACGTTAATATATCCTACTCTGACACTCTCTGCTTCACTTTTTGCGAAAGGTGTAAAGCCTGAATGAATAATCGAACAGTCCCACGGTACAAATGTCACAGCGAGGGTAAATTGTTTGCGCTCGTGGTAATTAGAATTTAATTGTTTGTTATGTGCATTTGAAATCCATGTCGGTCCACATTCTACCTCATCACTGTGATGGCAGATAGCTCTCCCATTGTGTGAGGAAACAGGAGAGAGATGTCCTTCCCTGTCGGTCCACATTCTACCTTATCACTGTGATGGCAGATAGCTCTCCCATTGTGTGAGGAAACAGGAGAGAGATGTCCTTTCCTGTCGGTCCACATTCTACCTTGTCACTGTGATGGCAGATAGCTCTCCCATTGTGTGAGGAAACAGGAGAGAGATGTCCTTCCCTGTCGGTCCACATTCTACCTTATCACTGTGATGGCAGATAGCTCTCCCATTGTGTGAGGAAACAGGAGAGAGATGTCCTTTCCTGTCGGTCCACATTCTACCTTATCACTGTGATGGCAGATAGCTCTCCCATTGTGTGAGGAAACAGGAGAGAGATGTCCTTCCCTGTCGGTCCACATTCTACCTTATCACTGTGATGGCAGATAGCTCTCCCATTGTGTGAGGAAACAGGAGAGAGATGTCCTTCCCTGTCGGTCCACATTCTACCTTATCACTGTGATGGCAGATAGCTCTCCCATTGTGTGAGGAAACAAGAGAGAGATGTCCTACAATGGATACACTCATTCAGCATTGTCTGTAGCACTAATACACACAGTTACGCAGTCACACACACACCCGTGCTCATACACACACACACAAACCCGTGCTCATACACACACACACACACACACACACCCGTGCTCATACACACACACACACACACACACACACACACACACACACACACACACACACACACACACACACACACACACACACACACACACACACACACACACACACACCCCGTGTTCATACACACACACACACACACACCCGTGCTCATACACACACACACACGTGCTCATACACACACACACACACACACACACACACACACACACACACACACACACACACACACACACACACACACACACACACACACACACACACACACACACACACCCGTTCTTCACATTTTGACACACCCGTGCTCAACACACACACACCCGTGCTCATACACACACACACACCCGTGCTCATACACACACACACACACACACACACACACACACACACACACACACACACACACACACACACACACACACACACACACACACATACACACACATACACACACACACACACACAAACACACAACACACACACACATTCTTCACATTTTGACATCCTGTGAAACAGCCCATGTGTGTAAATAACACAACTGGGTTTGAAGACACCATGTCCAGGCATGTCCACCAACAGGCATGTGTCAGAGTGGGTTTAACATGAAAATGTGCTGTGTGTGCGTCTGTCTGTCTGTGTGTCTGTGTGTCTGTGTGTCTGTCTGTCTGTCTGTCTGTCTGTCTGTCTGTCTGTCTGTCTGGCTGGCTGGCTGGCTGGCTGGCTGGCTGGCTGGCCTAGAACAAGGAGACAAATGTTTCACCGGATGTACAAATCTGAAGCATCCAGTTTTCAGGCTGTGGTGTTCATGCAATTTTGTCAGCTGGTCTTTGTCATGCAAAAGCCTGCCGGTCTCACGTTAATTGACTGGTAATTAACATAAACACATTTATCATCTCCAGGCCTCCACGCAGAAAAAAACACGCATACAAGCTATTTATCCCATTGTGGAGCAAGTGCACATATGACATGACTATATAGCATAAAAGTGAACTTATGAAACAGGTCCTATATGATTTAGAGTTATTAGGCAACTTTAGTTGTGAATAATACAAACCTATGAATTTCTTAGAAATCAAAATACATGTGGGCTGCATGATGAGACTGTAGGCTATTGATGAATTGAGAAAGTCACTAAACAATATTGTGTTCTGTTCCTTGCCTCAGGCTGCACAGCTGTTCTCTCATCAAGTGGTCATATTTTCACCGATAAATCTATTCTCAATGTAATCTTGTCTTTACTAATGTGTGAAATTTGTTTTCGATTTAGAATGGCCCATTATCAAATGGGCAGGAACAGGGGTAGGGCAAAAAATACATCATCCATATGCACTGGAATGGCGAATGGAGGCTATTTCTCGCCAGGCTATTTATTTTCTTCTCAATAATGCCCGGTAGACTACTCCATTACTTCACTCCACGGCATCGACCACTATTTGAGAAGCAGCCAGCCTCTTGCTGCGTGGCAGGTGATATTGCATCTAATCTCAGAATGCCATGGCCTCTTCAACCCTGTTCCTGAAGCTTCCAAGTGCTTCATTTGGGAAACCAAGGGAAATCTGTTCAGGAAGTTCTGTCGTAACATGCTTGAGAAAGCAATGAAGGAGAGAGGAGAAGAAGAACATGCACGGTGGTGAGATTCTGCAGATAACGGTAATGTGTCACCCTGTTAAATATGAAAATATAAAAATGCCGTATTAGTAGGTTATTCAAAATCACTATAATTGTAGGCTAACTCTGTAAACCGCCCTGCACAATCAATTAACCAACAACGTTGCCTAGGCCTGTTTATTCTCTCCCTCTCTCATTTTGGAGCCCAGCATAAGGTATCCAGTCCGTCCGGTATGCATAATAATACTGTCCACACTAAAAGGTGATTACTAGAACTGCTTTAATGTTGAAGTATAGGCTAGACCAATTATGTACCAAAGATATCTTAAATACGTTTTGTTAGATGTTTTTCTGCCGTGCGTAATATGCGGTAGTCTATGTATTGTATTATGGCACAATCATTATTTAAATTCAGATTTTTTTTCGGGTTTGGACGCATTTATAAAACCAATGCATTAACTCAAATATGCCTACATTTTGTTTTGTTAGGCTTTGAAACGACACCCTCAAAAATCATCTTTTCCACTCAGTATCAATCACCTGTTGAACTTCTTTCTTCAAGCTGATCATTACAGTGAGGTGGGCTTTAAAAGCACAATACTGTTTTGATGGTAAGTGTTTGATGTGATTTTTGATGGTTAGAGGGACAATAGAGCTCTGAGTACCAGGTGATTAGCGACTTGACGGTCGATATGGAGTTGGGTTACTACCAACGCATGTCCAGAGTGCATAAGAGGAGATTACCGTGACTCAATGGTCACATGGAATTTTTACTGTGGTCATGATTCATGACTGCTGTTGTGGTGGTAATGCGGTCACCGCGACAGCCCTATCCACTCCCCACCAAATATGGTAAGTAGAGGAAGCCCAGTGGCCGGCAATGGGAGAGTACGGAGCGAGATGGAACTGGGCTGTCATTTTATGGATTTTCTCATAAAAGAAAAAAGCCTATCTCAATAAATGTTTAATTCAGTGCACCCTGTTCGTAACATATTCTAAGTTTTGTTGATGTGACTCTTTGTCAAAGTGTAAAAGAAATTGCTTCGTTTACAAGGCGTGCAAGCGCGAATTGAGTTATTGCACACATGCCTAACAAAAATATGCAAAGAAAATGCTAGAGCGTGCCAATAAGGTCTCGCTATCTCGTACTTGGCACTGTCCACCTCCATGCTTGTTCTGCCCACTATGCTTTATTTGTTCCCATTGACAACCACACAGATGAACTATCTTGGGTTAGTTATGCAAATATTTGGTAGTGTTGTGTCTTTGGCTATGCCGGATTAAGTGATATGACATGCTATTCTATAAAATCCTTTCTCTGTAATTAATATTACTTGATTGAACTAATCATGTAAATGTAATTAACTAGAAAGTCGGGGCACCACGAAATAATATTTATATAGCAGTTATCTTCCGAATAAACTCTTAGACCTAGTAATATTTTACATCAATTGCAGTCAATATTAATCGTCACCTTATTTCAGTCTCATCTGAAAGTTGTAAATTCTTGGTTCACAAACCCTGGCTAACAAGTTGAATCAGCAATACAAAATTGGGTTTAATTATTTATTTACTAAATACCTATTTAATCACACAGAATTACATATACACAGAATGAATCATACCTTGATTACAAGTTATGTCATAAAGGAAAATGTGCCTGGTGGACGGATCCAACATGGCTGGTTACACAAAGGAAAGGGGGTTGGGTTTGAGTGAAAGAGCAGGAAGACTGAGGAACAAAGGGAGAAGCTCCGCTATCGTAAATACAGTATCTTATGTATTCTAAATTACCGCCCATTTAGAAAAGGAAAACGCAATAAATATTTACTCTGAGCTGCGTTTCGGTAGTTTGGTTGTAGATGCTGGCCGTGTTGCCCAATAGAGTCCTTTGTCCTTTGAAGAATGTCACTGGCGGTAAATTGGATACGATGTAGTATCGTCGTTGTGTTGTAGACGGGATAGGTCGTCTGTCCTTTCCTAGCCCAAGTTTACAGCTACTGTTGCTAACTCAACGGTTAGGATGTCTCACTTCTTTAGTGAATAAGAGTTCAAAGTTTATACCATTCACAACCAAAGCTCACGGTGAGGTTGGCTTAGTTCTGTAGTTGACATGTTAGTCCTTTTCAATGTATGGACTGTCGTCCTATCGTCCTCGGAACAGATAGTTACATTTTCGTCAAGGCTTATATAGTGGAGGGAGAGAAGGGTGTGTTTCATAGTTTATAACTCATGTCTCTTCACAGGGGCGGGCCACTGATTGAGCAGAGCCCTAACCTTATGAAAACCCAAATATCTCATTTGGAAGCTAAAATTACATTTAATCTTTTCACAAATAATTGTATATATAAACAATTGAATTGCACAAAAATTCCATGTGAATCTGATAACTATAATGTGTAAACTTTCCCAGATACAGTTTTGGTCGTCCTGCCATCAGTCATAATGTCTCAGATGACAACCGAACTGACATAATATTCATTAAGTACCAACACATATTTTCAACTGGTTCTATTACCGAAATATCATTCCTTTCCCTCCACTTGTTTGATGTTCCCAGACTCTCTATGTTTAACAAAGGCTATTCAAGAGTCCCTCTGTAGAGTCAAGCGAGAGGGAAGGGAGAAAGGTATTTATGGGGGGGGGGGTTACAAACCTTACCCACAGGCCAACATCATGACAGTAGTATGGCTCGGAGGGAGGCTGCGTCTCTCTCTATGTTTGTGGGTGTGTGTGTGTGACAGCCACGCATTTGCACATGAGCTGTTTAACACTCAGGCTGCGAGTGGCACCGCTTGCTGCTCACTGAGTGCACTAACCATCATACTACACATTGTATGGTTCCTACTCCATCTCTCTCTCTCTCGCTCTCTCTCCACCCTGCTAACATATTGTACTTATTTCTCTCTCTATTTCAGAAGTACTTTCCTTCAGATAGCCAAGAGACTCCCTTTCATTATTCAATATTTGTTTTTGCATGAATCGTTAACTCCTTTTAGTTCTGTTATGGCAATATCCACTTAAGGGGTCTGGGAGCGATTTAGACTGTCATAGCTTCTACAGCGGAAAAATATTAAGTTAGAAAAGCCCCTTTATAACCAAGCGAATCACAATCTGCTATTGCTACTTTACTTTTAGGAATTATAAATATATAATTCCCTTAGATTTTCTTTCCACTAACACATACCTACCTGTCTTCTCCCCACCCATCTGCCCACTAGCACCCTTGTCAATTAAGAACAAATTCTTATTTACAATTGCAGCCTACCCCGGGCCAAACCTGGACGACACTTGGGTAATTGTGCGCCACCCTATGGGACTCCGAATCACAGCCAGATGTGATACAGCCTGGATTGGCACCAGGGACTGTAGTGACATCTCTTGCACTGAGATGCAGTGCCTTAGACCGCTGCGCCACTCGGGAGCCCGATTGGATATGTACACAAACTCAGATACATTCAGTACAGGCACCTGTACTGTGCACACACACATGCGCACGCACACACACACACACACACAACAGGACCGTGACCAGCTTCTACGCCCAAGCCATGAGACTGTTAAATAGTTCACCAAATGGCTACCTGGACTATCTGCATTGACCCTTTTTGCATTAACTCTTCTGACTCATCACATATGCTGCTGCTACTGTTAATCTATCATGTTGCCTAGTCACTTTATCCCTAATTGCATATACATATGGTATCTTCCTCAATTACCTCGTACCTCTGCACATCGACTCAGTACTGGTACCCTGTGTACACTGAATTAACACAACATTAGGAACACCTTTCTAATATTGAGTTGCACCCCCTTTGCCCTCAGAACAGCCTCAATTCGTCGGGTCATGGACTACAAGGTGTCGAAAATGTTCCCCCAGGGATGCTGACCCATGTTGACTCTAATGCCTCAACAGTTTTGTCAAGTTGGCTGGATGTCCTTTGGGTGGTGGACCATTCTTGATACACATGGGAAACTGTTGAGCGTGAAAAACCCAGCAGCGTTGCAGTTCTTGACACATTAAAACCAGTGAGCCTGGCACCTACTGCCATAACCCGTTGAAAAGCACGTCAATCTTTTGTCTTGCCCCTTCACCCTCTGAATGGCCCACATACACATTCCGATATTGCGGCAGGGTAGCCTCGTGGTAAGAGCGTTGGACTAGTAACAGAAAGGTTGCAAGTTCGAATCCCCGAGCTGTCAGGGTAGAAATCTGTCGTTCTGCCCCACTGTTCCTAGGCCGTCATTGCAAGTAAGAATTTGTTCTTAACTGACTTGCCTAGTAAAATGAAGGTACAATTTTTTAAAAAGGATTAAAAATCCCTCTGTAGCCTCCCCTTCATCTACACTGATTGAAGTAGATTTAACAGGTGACATCATTAAGGGATCATAGTTTTACACCTGGATTCACCTGATCAATGTCATGAAAGAGCAGGTGTTTCCTAATGTTTTTTGAAAATCAAATAGTATTTGTCCCATGCGCCGAAAACAACAGGTGTAGACTTTACCGTGAAATGCAAACAAGAGTGGAGATATACACAGACATGACCAGTCCCAGATCAATGTGCAGAGGTATGAGGTATTTGAGGTAGATACAGTGCCTTTGGGAGGTATTCAGACCCCTTGACTTTTTCCACATTTTGTTACGTTGCAGTCTTGTTCTAAAATTGATTAAATAAAAACAATCCTCAGCAATCTACACAGAATACCCCATCATGACAGAGTGAAAACAGTTTTTTAGACATTTTTGCAAATGTATTAAACATTTAAAATAGAAACACCGTATTTACATAAGTATTCAGACCCTTTGTTATGAGACTCGTAATTGAGCTCAGGTGCATCCTGTTTCCGTTGATCATCCTTGATGTTTCTACAACTTGATTGGAGTCCACCTGTGGTAAAATCAATTGATTGGACATGATTTGGACAGGCACACACATGTCTAGATAAGGAACCACAGTTGACAGTTCATGACAGAGCAAAACCAAGCCATGAGGTCAAAGGAATTGTCCGTAGACCTCCGAGACAGGATTGTGTCTAGGCACAGATCTGGGGAAGGGTACCAACAAAATTCTGCAGTGTTGAAGGTCCCCAAGAACACAGCGGCCTCCATCATTTTTAAATGGAAGAAGGGCCTTGGTCAGGGAGGTGACCAAGGACCCGATGGTTACTCTGACAGAAAGCTAGACTTCCTCTATGGAGATGGGAGAACCTTCCAGAAGGACAACGATCTCTGCAGAACTCCACCAATCAGGCCTTTATGGTAGGGTGGCCAGATGGAAGCCACTCCTCAGTAAAAGCCACATGACAGCCCGTTTGGAGTTTGCCAAAAGGCACCTAAAGACTCTCAGACCATGAGAAACAAGATTCTCTGGTCTGATGAAATCAAGATTGAACTCTTTGACCTGAATCCCAAGCGACAGTTCTGGAGGAAACCTGGCACCATCCCAACGGTGAAGCATGGTGGTGGCAGCATCATGCTGTGGGAATGTTTTTCAGTGGCAGGGACTGGGAGACTAGTTAAGATCGAGGGAAAGATGAACGGCGCAAAGTACAGAGAGATCCTTGATGACAACCTGCTCCAGAGCTCTCAGAACCTCGGACTGGGGCGAAGGTTCAACTTCCAAAAGGACAATGACCCTAAGCACACAGCCAAGACAATGCAGGAGTGTCCTAGAGATGCCCAGCCAGAGCCCAGACTTGAACCTGATCAAACATTTCTGGAGAGACCTGAAATTAGCTGTGCAGCCGATGCTCCCCATCCAACCTGACAAAGCTTGAGAGGATCTACAGAGAATAATGGGAGAAACTCCCCAAATACAGGTGTGACAAGCGTGTAGCGTCATACCCAAGAAGACTCGAGGCTGTAATCCCTGCCAAAGGTGCTTCAACAAAGTACTGAGTAAAGGGTCTGAATACGTATGGAAATGTGATATTACATTTTTTGCAATTTTTTTAAATAGAAAAAAAAATCTTACAACCTGTTTTTGCTGTGCCATTATGGTGTATTGTGTATAGATTCATGATTGGGAAGAAAAAATATATATATTTCATCCATTTTAAAATAAAGCTATAATGTAACAAAATGTAGAAAAAGTCAAGGGGTCTGAATACTTTCCGAATGCAATGTATAGCCAAGTTATTGTTTCTCATTCTGTACTAAGTCCTTGGTTTAGTACTTTTTCTCTATTTCTCTCTCTGTATTGTTGGGAAGGGCCCATAAGTCAGCATTTCACTCTTAGTCTACACCTGTTGTTTACCAAGCATGTGAATCATGTGGAAAAGAACATTTGATTTGATATGTTTGCCTCTCTTTCTCTCTCTTTTGTTCTCTCTTTTGTTCTCCCTATCAGCGGGAGATGGAGTTAAGTGCAGCTGTCGGCCAAATTGCTCTGTGATTGGCTCTCACTTGTGCCTTTTCAAACCTCTGATTGCAGCCATGCCATTATAAGTCAAAGCCCAGTAACAAAAAACATTGATTTCAGTGGAGGGAGTGTGAATTCTGCGTGACCCCTTTCTTGGTCTTTTCTGTGTGTGTTTTTTTTGTTTTACCTGTGTGTTTATATGTGTGTGTGTGTGTTCATGACATGTTGTGGTTAAATTTACCATGATATGTATAGGATCACTACTTCGACTTGTCCATAGGAGGGTTTAATTGCTCATTCCCAATCACACACCTCCCTAGGGAAAGCCTCTACGAAAACAAGTAATGCTCACACACTACCCTCTCTTCCTGACCTCTAACCCACGACCTCTATCATGTGTGCACTCCATATAAATGTAATGACTAGAACAGCCATCCCCATTCAAATCAAAGTATGACTCGTACTGGAATTAATTCTGCAGAGTAGTCACTAGCTGGTGTAACCGGTGTGAAATGGCTAGCTAGTTAGCGGTGGTGCGCGCTAATAGCCTTTCAATCTGTGACGTCACTCGCTCTGAGACCTTGAAGTAGTGGTTCCCCTTGCTCTGCAAGGGCAGCGGCGTTTGTGGGGCAATGGGTAACCATCCTTCAAGGGTGCCTGTTGTCGATGTGTGCAGACGGTCCCTGGTTCGAGGGACGGAAGCTATACTGTTACACAAGCACAGTCACTAAGTCAGATTTTAAACCTTAACCCCACTGCTAACATTATGCCTAACCCTAACCTTAAATTGAGACCAACAAGCAATTTCTATTAATTAACTGTTACGATATCTAGACTGCAGCTGGTAAATCTAGTGGAAATCACTCAGCTCTGCCTCCAGGACAAGATTCATCCCAATAAACGTCAACCTGCGTATGGCTATGTGTTGCGGCAGGCATATTGAGTATACTCATAACTTAACATTCTATTTTTATGGTGCCCTTCCTCTCTGTCCCCACAGATGTCCTGAACACACGGTCTGCACCATGTTGAAGATGCTGCAGCACCTGGTGGCGTCTGGAGAGGCCCTGGTGCCTTACTACAGACAGATCCTACCTATCCTCATCATCTTCAAGAACATGAACATTGAGTCGCCCACCTTATAGATCGTTACAGTATGGCAGTATGTTTGATGGGTATTTTGAACGATTAAGTGCTTTTCGAGGTCGTTTCGGTTTGATTATTAAAAAAGTAATCACTGTTTTCGATTTCGGTTTCAATTATTTATTTACATTAAATGCACTATGTACCTTTTTTGGGCGACCTGACCAAATTCACATAGAAATATGAGTTATAGATATGTTATTGAAAGCAAGTCTAACAAGCGGTAGATCGGTTCTACAGTATGTGCTCTATTTTTATGCTTTCTGTTCTTAATTTTTTTTTTATGTCGTTGCTTTCGGTTTTGTACACCAGCTTCAAACAGCTAAAAATACAATATCTTCAATTATGGAAAATATATTTCACAGTTGTTTAGATGGTACAGTGATTCTCTACACTCTACTTGGTTACGTCCATATTTATGTCCAAATACCTCCGTTTTGTTTGCGCATTTAGTTCACTATTCCAAAGGCACAATGCGCGAGCGCAAAAGCCAGACGAAAAGTCAAGAGTTCCATTACAGTTTGTAGAAACATGTCAAACGATGTTTACAATCAATCCTTAGGGTATATTTTATAATAAATAATACGGGACAATAGCGTATTCATTACAGCGGTAAAAGAAGCCTGCGTGACCGCGCAGTAAACAACTGATTGGCCAGAGCCCAGTCCACTTGTTGAAACAGCTCTTATTCAACCCCCTTCCACAATAGAAGCATCAAACAACTTTCTAAAGACTGTTGACATCTGCTGGCAGCCCTGGGAAGTGCAATCTGGCCCCATAGACACAGCATATTGGATAGGCTATCACTTAAATTAAACTACAAACCTCAGATTTCCCACTTTCCCACTTGGATTTCTCCGGTTTTCGCCTGCCATATGAGTTCTGTTATACTCACAGACATCATTCAAACAGTTTTAGAAACTTCAGAGTGTTTTCTATCCAATACTACTAATAATATGCATATATTAGCATCTGGTACAGAGTAGCAGGCAGTTCACTCTGGGCACCTTATTCATCCACGCTACTCAATACTGGCACCCTGTCACCAAGACGTTTTAAGATGGCATTTCATAGAGACATAACATGCTCAGTTTAAGCTACTGCAGGAAGTGACATTGCAGGCTAGCTATGCTGCCCCCTCTCATTGAGAATCTCAAGTTGAAGGGCGACCGGGGTACTGCAGGATGCCATTAGCAACTAAATTATCCTTATAACAGTATGCATGTATTTGAGTGATGGCTAGAGTGAATACTGTTCATGTTTGTAGCCTATATGGTGGAAGGGCAGTTTGCGTTGATTTTGTAGGCTATTCTTTTGGCGTAGTCGATGTGAGCTTCAAGTTGACCCACAGGCCTCACACAGCTCCGAGCATCTTCCAGGAATGCTCCCGCTCTTCCGGTTCCAGGATTTAAGGGATTGATGGTAAAGCACTGAAATCAAATCAAAGTTCATTGGTCGTGTATCCAAATTTGACGATGTTATGGCAGGTGCAGTGAAATGCTTGTGTTTCTAGCTCCAGTAATACCTAGCAATAAAAACAATACACAAAATCCAGAAAAATACAAAATAACAAATATCAGAACGAGCAATGTCAAAGACCGGAATAGACATACCTACTCATTCAAGGGTTTTTCTTTATTCTTACTATTTTCTACACTGTAGAATAATAATGAAGACATAAAAACTATGAAATAACACATATGGAATCATGTAGTAACTAAAAAAGTCTTAATAAAATCTATATTTTTCAGATTATAGATTCTTCAAAGTAGCTAACCTTTGCCTTGATGACAGCTTTGCACACAATTGGCATTCTCTAAACCAGCTTCACCTGGAATGCTTTTCTAACAGTCTTGAAGGAGTTTCCACATATGCTGAGCATTTGTTGGCTGCTTTTCCTTCACTATGTGGTCAAGACCATCTCAATTGGCTTGAGGTCGGATGATTGTGGAGGCCAGGTCATCTGACGTAGCACTTCATCATCAAATAGCCATTACACAGCCTGGAGGTGTGTTGGGTCATTGTCCTGTTAAAAACAAATGATAGTCCCACTAAGCGCAAAGCAGATGGGATGGCCTATTGCTGCAGAATGCTGTGGTAGCCATGCTGGTTGTGTGTCTTGAATTCTAAATAAATAACAGACAGTGTCACCAGCAATGCACCCCTACACCTCCTCCTCCATGCTTCACGGTGGGAACCATACATGCGGAGATCATCCGTTCACGTACTCTGCGTCTCACAAAAACACGGAGGTTGGAACCAAAAATCTCAAGACCAAAGGACAGATTTCCACCGGTCTAATGCCAATTGCTTGTGTTTCTTGGCCCAAGAAAGTCTCTTCTTCTTATTGGTGTCCTTTAGTAGTGGTTAATTTGAAGAAATTCAGCCATGAGGCCTGATTCACTCGGTCTCCTCTGAACAGTTGATGTTGAGATGTGTCTGTTACTTGAACTTGGAAGCATTTATTCAGTCTGCAATTTCTGAGTCTGGTAACTCTAATGAACTTATCTTTTGCAGCAGAGGTAACTCTGGGTCTTCGTTTCCTGTGCCGGTCCTCATGAGAGCCAACTGCATCATAGCATTTCATGGTTTTTGCGACTGCACTTGAAGAAACTTTCAAAGTTCTTGAAATGTTCCGCATTGACTGACCATGTCTTTAAGTAATGATAAACTGTCATTTATCTTTGCTTATTTGTCCTGTTCTTGCCATAATATGGACTTGGTATTTTACCAAATAGGGCTATCTTCTGTATACCACCCCCACCCCCCTAACTGATTGGCTCAAACACATTAAGAAGGAAAGAAATTCCACAAATGAACTTTTAACAAGGCACACATGATCATTTAAATGCATTCCAGAAGCTGGTTCATGAAGCTGGTTGAGAGAATGCCAAGCGTGTGCAAAGCTGTCATCAAGGAAAAGGGTGGCAACTTTGAAGAATCAAATATAAAATATATTTTGATGTGGGTATGTGGGACGCTAGCATCCGGTAAAATTGCAGAGCATCAAATTCAAAATACAGGAATACAAATAATAAGTCATTCATAAAATATAAAAGTGTTGCACATCGGTTTAAAGATGAACTTCTTGTTAATCCAGCCACTGTGTTAGATTTCAAAAAGGCTTTATGGCGAAAGCATACCATGCGATTATCTGAGGACAGCGCTCCGTGTAAAAAAGCATACAGACATTTACCAGCCAAGTAGAGGAGTCACTAAAGTCAGAAATAGCGATAAAATTAATCACTTACCTTTGATGATCTACATATGGTTGCACTCACAAGGCTCCCAGTTACACAGTAAATTATCGTTTTGATAAAGTCCCTTTTTATGTCCCAAAAACTCAGTTTTGTTGGTGCGTTTTGTTCAGTAATCCAATGGCTCCAAGGCGGTCACGACAGGCAGACAAATACGTACTAAAAGTACCAGTAAAGTTTGTCGAAACATGTCAAACGATGTTTATAATTAATCCTCAGGTTGTTTATTGTCTTTATAATCAATAATATTTCAACCGGACAATACCGTTTTCAATAGAAAGGAAAAATAACAAATCAGGTCTGCTAACTTCCTCTGTCCTCTGACCAAAATGGCTTTTTATACACGTCATTTTTCAAAATAAAAGCCTGAAACCATGTCTAAAGACTGTTGCCATCTAGTGGAAGCCATAGGAACTGCAATCTGATTCCTAATCCGTTGGATCCTCTATAGGCAATGAGTTGAAAAACAGCCACATGAAAATAATTCCACTTCCTGGATGGATTTTTCTTACATTTTTGCCTGCCATATCAGTACTCACAGACATTATTTGAACAGTTTTGGAAACTTTAGAGTGTGTTCTATACAAATCTACCATCTATCATATGCATATCCTAGCTTCTGGGCCCGAGTAACATGCAGTTTACTTTGGGCACTTTTTTCATCCGGAGGTGAAAATCCTGCCTCCTTTAACACTTTTTTTTGGTTACTACATGATTCCATAGGTGTTATTTCATAGTATTGATGTCTTGACTATTATTCTACAATGGAAAACATAGTAACAATAAAGAAAAACCCTGTAAATAAATATATCATTAGAATAATATACACTCAGTGTACAAAACAACACCAGGTCGTTCCATGACATAGACTGACCAGGTGAATCCTATGATCTTCAATCATTGTAGATAAAGTGGAGGAGACAGGTTAAAGAATGATTTGTAAGCTTTAAGACAATAGGATTGTGTATGTGTGCCATTGAGGTTAAATGGCCAAGACAAAATATTTAAGTGCCTTTGAACGGGGTAACGGGGTGTGCCTGGCGCCCAGACGTCGTTTCAAGTATTTGAATTCCTTTTAGTCCCTTTTTTTCTGTGAGCTCAATGTGCAGTTTCTATGGAGATCAATCAGATCAAGCCTGAACTGTGGGATGTAGTAGGGAGTTGTAGTTTCTCAACAGGAGAATATTTACATATTTTTGCGCAGAACACATGGTAATTTACTACAATGACCATAATCCATTGCGCCCCCCTGTTGAAACTTGTCTGGTCTGAGCGGAGCAGACACAGAGATGAGAGAAGAGAGACCGCTTGATCAAGAGCGATAGAAAGCAGTTGCTTCGTGAGCCTAAAAATACGTGATCTAAGTGATTGATAGTTTTTATTCAGCAGTCATAAAAGCCTTATTTACTTTGAAGAACTAAAAAATAGTATTTTTTTTCAGACAGCATAGACAGCAACTCTATAGAGATGATATGATGACTTGGAATGAAATAATACATTCATGATTTCATTTTTATTTTATTAAAGTAGGTGAATAAATAATGGTTAACAAGTGATGAGCAGTAAGGGGCAGTCACCACTATCATGTAATAATTGTAATTGTAATAATTGTTTTATTCTGTGTTATTACAGCATTCAACTCACATAATGCATAGTGCGTTTAAAAGAAAATTGAAATTGAAAACCGTGATTATGTTTTAATAATAAAACCGAACAACCTTACAAAGGACAAATCACTCAGCACTGGACACCGGGTGCTGTAGATGTCCTGGAGAGCCTTGAGTTTGAGCTCACTATTAACATGTCAATGCAAGAGTGAGTGTGTACGTGCGTGTGTGTGTGTGCTCGCTAGTACTCACAATGAAAGCTTATTTTTGTCCATACGTCCCCTGATTGTCCCATAATCCATCATGTTTGACCCTGCGTCGTGTTCTCCTCCTCTTTCATCTAACTAAACGCTCGATATTGAAAGCCATTTTCACTTTTCCTTTTTCCATCAATGTATTGGCTTTAGACTAGAGGACAACCAACGTCCTTCAGATTCACCCCTATCCTATGTGACACACGGCGTCTCCAGATTGGCATCCGATAGGCAGGCACTGTCAAGCCTTAAAGCGTCGACAAGGTCCCATTCACAACCAGACGATGAAAAGCAGACCGACAGCTAGGCTCAGACAAGCCCCAAAACGCCATTCATCCATCGGTGTCAGTAGAATGTGAAAGAAGAGTGGCATTGTGAATCAATCACTTAAACACAGGGCTTAAACAGGGCCTGAACATGGGGCATTAACAGGGCCTGAGCATGGGGCATTAACATGGCCTGAACATGGGGCATTAACAGGGCCTGAACATGGGGCATTAACAGGGCCTGAACATGGGGCATTAACAGGGCCTGAACATGGGGCATTAACAGGGCCTGAACATGGGGCATTAACAGGGCCTGAACATGGGGCATTAACAGGGCCTGAACATGGGGCATTAACAGGGCCTGAACATGGGGCATTAACAGGGCCTGAACATGGGGCATTAACAGGGCCTGAACATGGGGCATTAACAGGGCCTGATCATGGGGCATTAACAGGGCCTGAACATGGGGCATTAACAGGGCCTGAACATGGGGCATTAACAGGGCCTGAACATGGGGCATTAACAGGGCCTGAACATGGGGCATTAACAGGGCCTGAACATGGGGCATTAACAGGGCCTGAACATGGGGCATTAACAGGGCCTGAACATGGGGCATTAACAGGGCCTGAACATGGGGCATTAACAGGGCCTGAACATGGGGCATTAACAGGGCCTGAACATTGGGCTTAAACAGGGCCTGAACATGGGGCATTAACAGGGCCTGATCATGGGGCATTAACAGGGCCTGATCATGGGGCATTAACAGGGCCTGAACATGGGGCATTAACAGGGCCTGAACATGGGGCATTAACAGGGCCTGATCATGGGGCATTAACATGGCCTGAACATGGGGCATTAACAGGGCCTGAACATGGGGCATTAACAGGGCCTGAACATTGGGCTTAAACAGGGCCTGAACATGGGGCTTAAACAGGGCCTGAACATGGGGCATTAACAGGGCCTGAACAGGGGGCTTAAACAGGGCCTGAACAGGGGGCTTAAACAGGGCCTGAACAGGGGGCTTAAACAGGGCCTGAACATGGGGCATTAACAGGGCCTGAACATGGGGCATTAACAGGGCCTGAACATGGGGCATTAACAGGGCCTGAACATGGGGCATTAACAGGGCCTGAACATGGGGCTTAAACAGGGCCTGAACATGGGGCTTAAACAGGGCCTGAACATGGGGCATTAACAGGGCCTGAACAGGGGGCTTAAACAGGGCCTGAACAGGGGGCTTAAACAGGGCCTGAACATGGGGCTTAAACAGGGCCTGAACAGGGGGCTTAAACAGGGCCTGAACAGGGGGCTTAAACAGGGCCTGAACAGGGGGCTTAAACAGGGCCTGAACAGGGGGCTTAAACAGGGCCTGACCATGGGGCATTAACAGGGCCTGAACATGGGGCATTAACAGGGCCTGAACATGGGGCATTAACAGGGCCTGAACATGGGGCATTAACAGGGCCTGAACATGGGGCATTAACAGGGCCTGAACATGGGGCATTAACAGGGCCTGAACATGGGGCATTAACAGGGCCTGAACATGGGGCATTAACAGGGCCTGAACATGGGGCATTAACAGGGCCTGAACATGGGGCATTAACAGGGCCTGAACATGGGGCATTAACAGGGCCTGAACATGGGGCTTAAACAGGGCCTGAACATGGGGCTTAAACAGGGCCTGAACATGGGGCATTAACAGGGCCTGAACAGGGGGCTTAAACAGGGCCTGAACAGGGGGCTTAAACAGGGCCTGAACAGGGGGCTTAAACAGGGCCTGAACAGGGGGCTTAAACAGGGCCTGACCATGGGGCATTAACAGGGCCTGAACATGGGGCATTAACAGGGCCTGAACATGGGGCATTAACAGGGCCTGAACATGGGGCATTAACAGGGCCTGAACATGGGGCATTAACAGGGCCTGAACATGGGGCATTAACATGGCCTGAACATGGGGCATTAACAGGGCCTGAACATGGGGCATTAACAGGGCCTGATCATGGGGCATTAACATGGCCTGATCATGGGGCATTAACAGGGCCTGAACATGGGGCATTAACAGGGCCTGATCATGGGGCATTAACATGGCCTGAACATGGGGCATTAACAGGGCCTGATCATGGGGCATTAACATGGCCTGAACATGGGGCATTAACAGGGCCTGAACATGGGGCATTAACAGGGCCTGAACATGGGGCATTAACAGGGCCTGAACATGGGGCATTAACAGGGCCTGAACATGGGGCATTAACAGGGCCTGAACATGGGGCATTAACAGGGCCTGAACATGGGGCATTAACAGGGCCTGAACATGGGGCATTAATAGGGCCTGAACATGGGGCATTAACAGGGCCTGAACATGGGGCATTAACAGGGCCTGAACACAGGGCTTTAGTTTCTTAATCAATATCCAATTTGAATCTCTTGTATCTTTAATTATGTTACATCATCTTGTTGCCATTTTAGTGTTGGGGGAGAATAAAAAGAGAGAGATAGGAGTAGAAATGCAAGGGAAGAAAGGAGAGAGATGGGGGAGAACAGAAAGGAGAGAGAGATGGGGGAGAACAGAAAGGAGAGAGAGATGGGGGAGAACAGAAAGGAGAGAGAGATGGGGGAGAACAGAAAGGAGAGAGAGATGGGGGAGAACAGAAAGGAGAGAGAGATGGGGGAGAACAGAAAGGAGAGAGAGATGGGGGAGAACAGAAAGGAGAGAGAGATGGGGGAGAACAGAAAGGAGAGAGAGATGGGGGAGAACAGAAAGGAGAGAGAGATGGGAGAACAGAAAGGAGAGAGAGATGGGGGGGGAGAACAGAAACGAGAGAGAGATGGGGAGAACAGAAAGGAGAGAGAGAGGGGGAGAACAGAAAGGAGAGAGATGGGGGAGAACAGAAAGGAGAGAGAGATGGGGGAGAACAGAAAGGAGAGAGAGATGGGGAGAACAGAATAATATCCGCTCATGGAGCATTTTGACTGGGAAAACAGAGGTGAAATGACTGGGATATAGTGGCATCCAGTACTTGTGGCACTTCCAGGCAGCTGCTTCGAGAGTAATGTGTTACAATGTTTGAAATGTTTGTTAGTGTTGGTTTTCTTGTGTTTTTTTTTGTGGCGCACTGCATACTTTTCCCTGCTCTTTTAACAGATTAAGCTCCAACAATGGAGTGTAGAAACATTTTGAAATACTCGTCACATTTTCTACGGATTTACCAAAAACATGCACCTCCCCTGGCACAAGACGGGCTTCAGGGCTTCGGGATAATGCATGCATGAAGCCGGGTGAGGGGGACTACATCTGGTAAGGGCAGACAGAGGAAAATACTGACAATAGAAGGTAACAGACCTAAAAAAAAATACATCAAAAACACAATCGCTCACGTTCATTTTATAATGTTTAACGCAATGAGCTCTAACTGAATTATGGGATGTCGCAAAATACGTCCAGAAATCCCCCGGAGACCAAAGGATTGAGGAATTTGAATGTATTTGGCTTCAGCTCCGTCCTAAACAACCCCCCAGCTCAGTCTCAACTCTGGTAGTGGGAGTACTCTACCATCCACTTTGGGCAAATGAGAAAACACTTCCGCAGAACACTGTGGATTATCTCATCAACACTGTCCATGTGATCAGGATGTCCTCTCCCCAAGTGGGTCTCATCCTGTGGAGACTTTAATCATCTGCCCATCAAGATGCTGACAAACTCCCATCCAGACATGGAACAAGTGGTCAAAGACGAGATCAGAGTGGACTCCATCCTAGATCTGATCATTACCAAGATGAAGAATCACTACAACAACCCCACCGTGATTGCTCCTCTCGGATCCAGTGATCACAAATGTCTGCTGTTCTCCCCAAACTCAACATCAGGAGGGAGAAGCCAGGTGCAGCGGGATAAAAGGGCGTCTGGTAACCCAGAACAGACAGGAGGTCTCGGCACCATGTATGGCCAGTACTGACTGGTCTGCCATAGATGAGGTGGAGAGCATTAATGCAAAGGTGGAGACATTGAACTCCTGCATTCAAACTGTACTTGATGTATCCATGCCAATAAGAAGTGGGAAAACAACAACACTGGACAAGCCCTGGATGACTGAAGGAATAACGGACGCCATCAGGAACAGACAGAAGATTTTCAACAGGGTCAAACAATGAAATCAGAAGCAGAAACACAAGTGCAAACGTTTATCAAAGAAGCAAAGACAAACTACCACAAAACTGAAATCCAGAACCTAAAGAAGAAAAATCCAGGAGGGAAGATG
The DNA here is from genome assembly GCF_023373465.1 of Oncorhynchus keta. Lineage (NCBI taxonomy): Eukaryota > Metazoa > Chordata > Actinopteri > Salmoniformes > Salmonidae > Oncorhynchus > Oncorhynchus keta. Next base: position 8,527,427 of record NC_068449.1, on the reverse strand, counting down.
GGACTTCATGAACAAAGGACTGGGACAAAAGAAAACATCAGGAGGGAGAATACAGGTGGAGGGATCTGAAGACAACGATGTGGCTGATGTTTTTAATGTATTTCTTTTGCTGAAGCATGGACAAGCACCACACCTCTTGCCATCTTACCCCTGCCCGTGCCTACAAGGCAGGTTGAGATGCAACATTGGCCAGATCAAGCTCTGACCAGACTGAACCCACGTAAAGTGTGTGGGCCTGGTGGCAGTCTAGCCTGACTGGTTAAAGAGCATGCAGAAGATCTAGCCCCTGTCATCACACACATAGTTAACACCACCTACTGGCAGGGGGCTGTTCCTGCTGTCTGGAAGACTGACAATGTGTGTCCCCATACCTAAAGTGTCACAGCCATGTACAACGAGTGACTGGAGGCCCATCTCTCGAACTTCATCCCTTGGAAAATTCCAGGAGAACTTCATCAAAAACAACCTCATGCTAACAGTTTTATCTGAGTGCACTAATCAACATGCCGACCTACCAAAGTCCAGCACGACTATCAATCAATCAATCAATCAATCAAATGTATTTATAAAGCCCTTTTTACATCAGCTGATATCTCAAAGTGCTGTACAGAAACCCAGCCTAAAACCCCAAACCGCAAGCAATGCAGGTGTAGAAGCACGGTGGCTAGGAAAAACTCCCTAGAAAGGCCAAAACCTAGGAAGAAACCTAGAGAGGAACCAGGTTCTGAGGGGTGGCCAGTCCTCTTCTGGCTGTGCCGGGTGGAGATTATAACAGAACATGGCCAAGATTTTCAAATGTTCATAGATGACCAGCAGGGTCAAATAATAATAATCACAGTGGTTGTCGAGGGTAAATGTCAGTTGGCTTTTCATAGCCGATCATTCAGAGTATCTCTACCGCTCCTGCTGTCTCTAGAGAGTTGAAAACAGCAGGTCTGGGACAGGTAGCACGTCCGGTGAACAGGTCAGGGTTCCATAGCCACAGGCAGAACAGTTGAAACTGGAGCAGCAGCATGGTCAGGTGGACTGGGAACAGCAAGGAGTCATCAGGCCAGGAAGTCCTGAGGCATGGTCCTAGGGCTACCGCCCTTGTGAAAGCCACACGCTCCTGGCTGACAGCTACAGATTCCAAATAGGCAACTATAGTGAGGGTGTTACTTGTTGATATGTCCAAAGCCTTTGATGGAGTAGATCACACAAAGCTCCTGCAACATCACTAGACTGGCTCTACAGCTATACCAGGGGGAGAAGACAGAGGCTGATGGTTACTAGCCTGGCTCTACAGCTATACCAGGGGGAGAAGACCGGGGGTGATGGTTACTAGCCTAGCTCTACATCTATACCAGGGGGAGAAGACCGGGGGTGATGGTTACTAGCCTGGCTCTACAGCTATACCAGGGGGAGAAGACAGAGGGTGATGGGTACTAGCCTGGCTCTACAGCTATACCAGGGGGAGAAGACAGAGGGTGATGGTTACTAGCCTGGCTCTACAGCTATACCAGGGGGAGAAGACAGAGGGTGATGGTTACTAGCCTGGCTCTACAGCTATACCAGGGGGAGAAGACAGAGGGTGATGGTTACTAGCCTGGCTCTACAGCTATACCAGGGGGAGAAGACCGGGGGTGATGGTTACTAGCCTAGCTCTACATCCATACCAGGGGGAGAAGACCGGGGGTGATGGTTACTAGCCTGGCTCTACAGCTATACCAGGGGGAGAAGACAGATGGTGATGGTTACTAGCCTGGCTCTACAGCTATACCAGGGGGAGAAGACAGATGGTGATGGTTACTAGCCTGGCTCTACAGCTATACCAGGGGGAGAAGACAGATGGTGATGGTTACTAGCCTGGCTCTACAGCTCTACCAGGGGGAGAAGACAGATGGTGATGGTTACTAGCCTGGCTCTACAGCTATACCAGGGGGAGAAGACAGATGGTGATGGTTACTAGCCTGGCTCTACAGCTATACCAGGGGGAGAAGACAGATGGTGATGGTTACTAGCCTGGCTCTACAGCTCTACCAGGGGGAGAAGACAGATGGTGATGGCTAATGGCACTTTTAGCCCTTGCTCAGAGTGTTCCATAAGGGGGCTTGGTTTCCCCATATCTGTTTCTCCTTCACATGTCCACCCGGAAAGTTGTCTTCAGGGACACTCTGGACACAGGGTATGCAGACGATGTCGGGCTGTCCCAGGCCATACCTTTAACAAGCATCAAAGAGGACATCTCCATGGGCTTGGAGGCAATGCAGCTGGAAGAGTGGGCCACATCCAACAACATGCTCCGAATGGGAAAAAGTCTGTGGAAATTCAGATATGTTTTTCTAGAGACCATCCACAACCTGTACCATTAATCCTAGGGGGACAGGAACTACCAATGGTAACAACAACTGAGTATCTTGGTTTTTATCTAGACTCTAACCTCATCGGTGTCACACATATGTGGAGCAGTCAGTAAGGAAGGCCTCAAAACACCTGCACTTTTATCATATCTCCACGTCTTCAATGGTTCTTTACATCACATGTAAATATTAACATTTCCATCATGAAAAAATATCTTGTAACGTTTTTCAATTGTTCAATATTCTATTTATGTCACATATTATGTGTTGTGTCTTTTAAATGTTTTGCAATAATTTACTTGTCAAGTTAAATAAAGGTCAAATAAATAAATAAAATGATTAGTCGTGTAAATTCAGTTTTATCTGTGAGCAAGAATAAAACAAGTCAATCTCAGAAAGGAGGGAGAGAGAGAGAGAACAGAAAGGAGAGAGAGAGGGAGAACAGAAAGGAGAGAGAGAGGGAGAACAGAAAGGAGAGAGAGAGAGAACAGAAAGGAGAAAGGGGAAAGAACAGAGAGGAGAAAGGGGAAAGAACAGAGAGGAGAGAGAGGGAATAGAAAGGAGAGAGAGAGAACAGAAAGGAGAGAGAGGGGGAAAGAACAGAAAGGAGAGAGAGGCCTAACAGAAAGGAGAGAGAGAGAGAGAACAGAAAGGAGAGAGAGAGGGAGACAGAAAGGAGAGAGAGGCCTAACAGAAAGCAGAGAGAGAGAAGAGAACAGAAAGGAGAGAGAGAGGAGAATCTGACCAGAAAGGCAGAGTTCATCTCAGCCTATGCCTAACAGAAAGTCCTCGAGACTGACGGAAGATGGATCAGAACAGACAACACTGCCTAACAGAAAGCAGAGTCCGCCCACGTGTTCTCGCACAGAAAGCTTCTGGTCAGAGGGGAATGATGGAGAGAGAGGGGAGATCTCAGAAAGGGTAATTCTCTCTTCTCCCTCACCCATCTGTCTAGAATAGAATTCCATGCTGTCACAGTTACCAGCCCTTTCAACAACATCCTTAATTTATCGCCCTCCAGGTTCCTCGGAGAGTTCATCAATGAGCTTGATACCTTGATAAGCTCCTTTCCTGAGGGAGACAGAAAGGAGAGTGCTGGGAAAAACCTCCCCACGTCTAGAATGATCCTCTGCCTCCTAACTCCTCTCCTCTTTACCTCACCCTCTCACCTTCCCCCTATAACTGTCATCTTTACTAACTGTCCTGTCATAACTGCCTCCAAGTCTCCGAACTACCTTGTATCCTGTCCTGTATAACACCTCCCACACTGCCCCTATATGGTATCCCGTCCCAACCTGTCCTGTATAACTCTCCTCTTCCATCCTATCATCTCTTCCCTCTGCTCATACCTTCTCCAACCTATCTCCTGATTCTGCCTCCTCAACCCTCCTCTCCTCCCTTTCTGCATAACTGTCCCCTATTCCAGGCCGGCGCGGTAACCCTCCCGCCCCGTGGCTCGATAACTTGCGAGCTCACAGAAAGGGCTGGGCAGCTGAGCGGAAATGGCCTGTATACGGACCTGGCATCCTTTCATAACTGTCCTGTATAATTTTCCTCCTCTGTCTCTTAAACATTTTCTAGTAAAACCAAATCTGCCTCTAACCCTGCTTTTGCAACCCTGAATCCTCCTGCCCCTCCGCCTCCCCCTCTAGCAGATGACCACACTGAAAAGAAGGTTCCGATCCTCGTGAATCAAACGGCACCGCTGGTTCTGCTCACCTACCCTGGTGTCTGGCTGACCAAACTCTCCTTCCTGACCTCTCCAGACCCATATCAAACAACCTGCCCGCTTGACCCTATCCCCTCCTCTCTTCTCCAGACCATCTCCCCTACCTCACCTCGCTCATCAAATCAAGAATCGCTGGCTATTCCGTCCTCAAGAGCCTCCTTGCACCCCTTCTGAAAAAACCTACACTCAATCCCTCCGATGTCAAAACTACAGACCAGTATCCCTTCTTTCTTTCTCTCCAAAACTCTTGAACGTGCCATCCTTGGCCATCTACAAAATTGCTTCTCTGAATGACCTTCTCAGCCAAATCAGCAGTTTTCAAGACTAGTCATTTAACTGAGACTGCTCTTTGTCACTAAGGCGCCCGCACTGCTAAACTAACTCTCCTCCTCTGCTCTCATCCTTCTAGACCTATCGGCTGGCCTTCGATACTGTGAACCATCAGATCCTCCTCGCCACCCACTCTCCAGGTCATCTACAAGGCCAACGCTAGGCAAAGCGTCCTACCTGACTCAGCTCACCAGGTGGCGTGGCGAAATCTGTCCGTCACCACGCGCTCCAGCACTGGTGTCCCCCAGGGCTCTGTTCTAGGCCCTTGATCATACACCAAGTCACTTGGCTCTGTCAACACATGGTCTCTCCTATCATTGCTATGCAGACGCACACAATTAATCTTCTCCTTTCCCCCTTCTGATGACCAGGTGGCTGCATGCCTGCATGTCTGGCAGACATATCAGTGTGGATGATGGATCACCACCTCGCTGAAGTTGGAGACTTGCTCTTCCTCCCGGGGAAGGACTGCCCGCCCATGATCTCGCCATCACGGTTGACAACTCCATTGTGTCCTCCTCCCAGAGCGCTAAGAACCTTGGCGTGATCCTGGACAACACCCTGTCGTTCTCAACTAACATCAAGGCGGTGGCCCGTTCCTGTGGTTCATGCTCTACAACATCCGCATTTTCACCCTGCCTCACACAGGAAGCCCCAATCCAGGCACTTGTCATCTCCCGTCTGGATTACTGCAACTCGCTGTTGGCTGGGCTCCCTTGTGCCATTAAATCCCTACCTCATCCAGAACACCGCAGCACGTCTGGTGTTCAACCTTCCCAAGTTCTGTAACGTCATTCGCCCTCCGCTCTCTCCACTGGCTTCCAGTTGAAGCACATCTGCTACAAGACCATGGTGCTTGCCTACGGAGCTGTTTTACCTCCAGGCTCTGATCAGGCCCTACACCCAAACAAGGGCACTTGTTATCCACCTCTGGCCTTTCCCTACCACTGTGGAACTCTGTTCCCGCTGCCCAGTCAAAACTGTTCACACTGGCCCCCAATGGTGGAACAAACTCCCTCACGGCCAGGACAGCGGAGTCAATCACCACCTGAGACACCTGAAACCCCACCTCTTTAAGGAATACCTGGTTAGGATATAAAGGTTTAAATTTAGAAATTGTAAAACTATTCTACTGGATGTCATAAGGTGAATGCCTTTGTATAGCTCTGTAAGAGCCTGTATAACTGACTTAAATGTCCTGTAAATGTAATGTAAATGCCTAAATGGAGAATAGAATGGAGAGAGAGGGGAGAGAACAGAAAGGAGAGAGAGGGAGAATAGAATTGAGAGAGAAGGGAGAGAACAGAAAGAGAGAGGGGAGAGAACATAATGCAGAGAGAGAGGGAGACAGAAAGGAGAGTGAGGGGGAAAACCCATAGAATGATCCTGTATAACTGTCCTGTATAACTGTCCTGTATAACTGTCCTTTATAACTGTCCTGTATAGCTGTCCTGTATAACTGTCCTGTATAACTGTCCTGTATAGCTGTCCTGTATAGCTGTCCTGTATAACTGTCCTGTATAACTGTCCTGTATAACTGTCCTGTATAACTGTCCTGTATAACTGCCCTGTATAACTGTCCTGTACAACTGTCCTGTATAACTGCCTGTATAACTGTCCTGTATAACTCTCCTGTATAACTGCCTGTATAACTGTCTGTATAACTGTCTGTATAACTGTCCTGTATAACTGCCTGTATAACTGCCTGTACAACTGTCTGTATAACTGTCCTGCATAACTGCCTGTATAACTGTCCTGTACAACTGTCTGTATAACTGCCTGTACAACTGTCTGTATAACTGTCCTGTATAACTGTCCTGTATAACTGGCCTGTATAACTGTCCTGTATAACTGTCCTGTATAACTGCCCTGTATAACTGTCCTGTACAACTGTCCTGTATAACTGTCCTGTATAACTGCCTGTACGTCTGCATGTGAAACGCAACTCTCCCCACTGCTATCAGACTGTTTCATAACTCCACGTCTTCAATGGTTCTCCCACAAATTATATATTTTTTAAATCACATTTGAAAATGAACATTTCTATAATGAAAAATGTCTTGCAATGTTTTTCAATTGTTCAATATTCTATTTATGTCACATATTATGTGTTATGTCTTTTAAATGTTTTGCAATTATTTACTTGTCCAGTTAAATAAAGGTAAAATAAATAAATAAATCAATAATAAAATTATTAGTCATGTAAATTCTGCATTTATCCAGTTTTATCTGTGATCAAGAATAAATCAACTCAATCTCAGAAAGGAGGGAGAGAGAGAGAACAGAAAGGAGAGAGAGAGGGAGAACAGAAAGGAGAGGCCTAACAGAAAGGAGAGAGAGAGGGGAGAACAGAAAGGAGAGAGAGAGAGGGAGAACAGAAAGGAGAGGCCGAACAGAAAGGAGAGAGGGAAAGAACAGAAAGGAGAGAGAGAGGGGAGAACAGAAAGGAGAGAGAGAGGGAGAACAGAAAGGAGAGAGAAGGGGGAACAGAAAGGAGAGAGGGAAAGAACAGAAAGGAGAGAGAGAGAACAGAAAGGAGAGAGAGGGAGAACAGAAAGGAGAGAGAGGCCTAACAGAAAGGAGAGAGAGAGGGGAGAACAGAAAGGAGAGAGAAGGGGGAACAGAAAGTAGAGAGAGGGGGAGACAGAAAGGAGAGCGAGGGGGAGAACTGAAAGGAGAGAGAGGGCGGAGAACAGAAAGGTGAGAAAGAGATGGGGAGAACAAAAAGGTGAGAAAGAGATGGGGGAGAACAGAAAGGTGAGAGAGAGGGGGGAAACCAGAAAGCGGAGAAAGAGATGGGGTGAGAACAGAAAGCAGAAAGCGATGGGAGAAGAACAGAAAGCCTGTCTTATTAGCTCCAAAGCCTTATGCATATCTCCTCTGTATATTAGCTGTCAAATCAATCCCTAAACTGTTTTGAGCCGCTGTATCTCAGGCCCAGCGAGCCCCAGCAGGAATAGTTTATCTCTGCCTGATACTGCCCTGTCTAAGCTGGCTGCTGCCTCGGTCTGGCCTGGTGTTCATTATTGCAGGCCCCTTTTACCTGGCTAGGCTGTTCCTGCTTCCTGCCCAGGCTGCTGGCTGGCTGATAGGGTCTGACCTCTAACAGGAAGCCAGCGCTGAGGCAGAGTACATCCAGCTAGCACATTTGGTTCCTTGGAAGTTGTAGAAATGTATGTTTTTGGTTTCACATTGGTTGTGGGAATGAAGCCATATGTTTTCTGATCGGGTAAAACTGAACTTTAAAAAAAAAAACGTTCTGAGAACAGAAATGAACATTTCACCTGTTCTGGGAAAGTTTATTTTTAGGTTGCAGGAAGGTTCTGAGAGCATTTTACTCTGCTTTCCTTCAAAGATTTCCTGGCTCGTTTTATGAGCTTCAAACACAGATAGGACACATGGACATTCCTTTCCTTAGGCATTAATCATGGCAAAACATGTTTTTATTGTGACATGGCATCAGAGAGATTCAAACCAATAATCTTCTGTTTTCTAAATGAGCCATTTATCAGATGCTTTTTTCCAAAACAACTTTGTCATGCGTGCATACATTTGATGTATGGGTGGTCCCAGTGGGAATAGAACCCACTAGCCTTGGCGTTAATAATGCCAAAGTCAATATCAGCATGTTTAGTAAATAGCTAGATGTAAAATCACCTAAACAAATTGCACTATCAATATAGGGATATCTCACCAAGTTCATCTTGCAGTTCGTCTCTGCCCACGATTTCCTGATTTCACAGGTGGACCACTTAGAAAATACATTATGGGGGAATGTTTTATTTTACCCACTGATAGAACATAGGCCTTCACCAAATTGAAAGGAGTTTCATGATTTTTATTTCTTGGGGTGGATTATCCCTTCAACGTTCTGAGAACAGAATGTATATATTTTTTTAACATTCTTGGAACGTTCTCTGAACATTACAAATGTTTTTTTTTTTTTTTTTAATGGAATTTGTTCTTAATGTTTTTGTAACAATTTGAGAACAGAACTTTAAATAGAACCAGTAGGAAACGTTATACTGACGTACTGAAATTCGCACAGAAGAATGTTGTTTCTGAACGTTCTCTTAAAATTACTTAAGGCTAGGGAACCCCTCGACAACATCCGCTGAAATGGCAGAGCGCGAAATTCAAAAATATGTTTTAGAAATATTTTACTTTCATACATTCAGAAGTGCAACACACCAAATTAAAGCTTAGCTTGTTAACCAGAAGGAGATTAGGGTTCCAATTTGGGAACACCCCCCCACGTTCAGCTGGAAGGTGGCGCATGGAACACAAAAATATTCCTAAAAATATTTAACCTCCACACATTAACAAGTCCAATGGCTCAAATGAAAGATAAACACCTTGTTTATCCACCCAGCAAGTCAGATTTCTAAAATGTTTTACGGCGAAAACATAGCACATATTTATGTCAAACCACCACCGAAGACACAGCTAATTTGCATAGCCAAGTTGAAAAAAATATGCAATCAACAAAAGCAGGATTAAAAGAAAAATAATGCACTAACCTTTTGAAATCTTCATCAGATGACAGTAATATAACATGTTACACAGTACATTTATGTTTTTTTCAATAATATGCTATATATATATCCATAAATCTCTGTTTACAATGATGCATCGTTCAAAAAATGTTACTCAAATGTCCTGAGAAATGACGATAGCTCCGGCAGATAACGTCAGCTAACAAGGAATACACATCATAAACTTTGACTAAATATGCATGTTCTACATATATATAGTTAGATACACTTCTTCTGAATGCAATCGCTGTGTTACATTTATTTTTAACGTTACAGGTTTCGTTCACTAGGCTATACTATGAGTCGGCGCTCAAAAAGTAGCATTATGGCTCCTCTATCTTGGAGTCCACAGAAACCCAAATTTACCACGTAAATATTACCTTACCTTTGCTGTTCTTCCATCAGAAGACCTGGAAGGAATTATACTTACCAAAAACAGCGTTTAGTTTTGCAGTCTGTGTCTTTCGGTTCTCAAACACGACACATTTCGGTTGAAATGTAGCCAAAAGTCAAGTGGATGCGCACCAAAACGTCAAACTTACATATTATATGTCGACTAAACTTGTCAAACTAAGTTCATAATCAAACTTTAACATGTTATAAAGGTGTACAGCAATCGTGAGGACGAACAGAAACGCATGCATTGTATAATCGATCTTGGAAAAAAGACAGGACCGGAGCAGAGCGCGCATGAGAGTGACCTGTTTTTTCGCGTGACCGAAAGGTTTCGGCCCGCCAAAACTCTCGTGAGCGCGATTCTCACAATGAGAAGCCCCATTGAAAGCAGACATCGCGCTGAAGACAAAGAGACTGTTCCCAGACCTGTAAGTGCTTGGGAAGGGTGGGGGCGATGACGTCAAAGTTGGGCCAACTTTTCTGATGACAAGAGAGAGTTTGGGAGAATGACTGCCCTGAGAGTTCTGCTTTACATACATACATAATTTAAACGGTTTTAGAAGCTTTAGAGTGATTTCTATTCAATAATATTTTTTATTTGCATATATTAGCAACTTTTGACAAAAAAAAATTATGTTTACTATGGGCACGCAATTACTCCAGCGGGGGCAGTAAACAGCCCTATCCCCAACATTAATCTAGCCACCGTGTCCAATTTCAAAAAGGCTTTACAGAGAAAGCACACCATATGATTATGTTAGGTCAGCGCCTAGTCACAAAAACATACAGCCATTTTCCAGCCAAAGATAGGAGTCACAAAAAGCAGAAATAGAGATAAAATGAATCACTAACCTTTGATGATCTTTATCAGATGGCACTCATAGGACTTCATGTTACACAATACATGTATGTTTGTTCAATAAAGTTCATATTTATATCCCAAAATCTCAGTTTACATTGGCGCGTTATGTTCAGTAATGTTGTGCCTTGAAAACATCCGGCAAATTTGCAGAGAGCCACATCTATTTACAGAAATACTCATCATAAACTTTGATAAAAGATACAAGTGTTATAGTTAGAACTAAAGATATCCCCCTTCCTAATGCAACAGCTGTGTCAGATTTCAAAAAAGATTTTCGGAAAAAGCACACCATGCAATAATCTGAGTCCAGTGCTCAGCTAGCTAACACAGCAGGGCCCTGTGTCCCTGTCCTTCTGCCCCCCTGTCCCTCTGCCCCTCCCTGTCCCTCTGCCCCTCCCTGTCCCTGCCCCTCCCTGTCCCTCCCCCCATGTCCCTCTCCCCCTCCCTGTCCCTATCTATGCACTTCCAAGGACGGAGCTTATATGAGCTTTGCATTCTAACACTGCTCAAGAGTTGGGGTTGAAGTAAGCCCTCCCTGGCATCTGGCCGGACAGCGCCTTTGGGGTCCTTAGGATGACATGGTAGTCAGAGGACCCCTATCTCAGGCTCCCTACCTGTGGCTGTGGAGTGGCCCTGATGCTTTTGTCTACTGAATAGTCTCTGTGTGTTCGCTTTTGTTTGCTTTGATTAAGTGTGTGTGTGTGTGTGTGTGTGTGTGTGTGTGTGTGTGTGTGTGTGTGTGTGTGTGTGTGTGTGTGTGTGTGTGTGTGTGTGTGTGTGTGTGTGTGTGTGTGTGTGTGTGTGATGACGATGTTGAGGATAGTGCAGAAAATCACAGATGTATTTTGCACGGCTCTCTTGTTTGCTTGCTGTGATGAATCTCATCCCTAATGGGATGCAACAACATTCCTTATGAGGGAGCGACGTAGTCTGTCATCCGGCACATTCCTCCTCCGCTCACTGGAAGGAACACTTCTCAGGAACACTAGTTATTTAGAGTTCTTTCACTTAGGAGAGAGAGCGAGAGAGAGAGAGAGAGAGAGAGAGAGAGAGAGAGAGATAGAGAGAGAGAGAGAGAGACATATACATAGATTTACTAGAGCAGGCATCCCCATTCAAGTCAATGAGGAATGATCGATAGATTCTATCTCTATTGTTGGACAACTCTGTAAGCTATAGACTTTATAGACTATCTATATAGACTTTATGAGATGATCGTGTGATGAGGTCAAAGAGCTAGTCACAACCCCACCATAGCTCCTCTGACAGGTCGTTATTTGCAGGTGTGGGAAGCTTTACACAGACTCTCTCTCGCCTTATCAGCCACTCCGATGTCAGAAATAGCAGCCCCAACACTTCTTGTTACTGATAAGCTACCAAAACTAATGGAGCCTTGGATCCCTCTTGACCAGCTGCATCGGGTCTTTTTCCCTTCCATCACAATCTGTATTCACACAGTGTCTCAGAGTAGGAGTGCTGATCTAGGATCAGGTCCTCCCCGTCCATGTAATCTTGTTCAGCATGATCCAAAAGGCAGAACTGATCCTAGATCAGCAATCCTACGCTGAGACGCTTTGTAAATAATACAGGCCTTGCCTTCTACGGTTCCATCTATCACACCATGGTTCACACTGACACGTTGAATAAGGTGAAACCGATTTCTTCACAACACCCACTTGTCATTAACCTATAGTGTAATCATGAGAATAGATGCTAACGTGGTAACGTAGGAGCAACGGTACCGCTAGTGTGTCTTGATGCTCCTTCCTGGTCAAGTTTCTTACCACCTTGTAGGCTGTGTGTGTGTTTTTTCACTCGGCTGTTGTTATGACAATTTTCTTCCCGTATCGGCGAGGTGTTGGTCCCTTGTCCCCCATTCGTCACTGACACCCTCCCTGTGGTGTTGGTCCCTCGTCCCCCATTTGTCACCCTCCCTGTGATCTAGTTAATTTGCCCTCCTTTATCTTCCGCTGTGGAATGTGGCCAGCAACAATAAGACACACACACATTCTCTCTCTCTCTCTCTCTCTCGCTCTCTCTCTCTCGCTCTCGCTCTCTCTCCTCCAACCCCTATTTCTCTCTTTCTCTGGCTCTCTGTCTGGCTTTCTGTCTTCTTCCAGCCGGCCAGGCAGGCTGAGGCGGTTGGGTTTTTGTTTGGTGATCGATTCGCCGGTCGGTCAGGCCACTCAGTCTTCCTCTCCGGGGCGGCTCCTGGCCAGGCTCTGACGGCTCTGTTACACCACCACTCTGAGATGGAGCTGTTAAGAGCTGACCCTGTGACATCCTCATCCTCCTCGTGTCCACAGCAACACACACACACACACATACACACATACTGCTCCCCTTGCCCTGTATAATCCATCATCCTCCACAGGCACACCAGACACAAAGCTCCTCATCCCTACAGATGACAGGGCTCCCTTTCCCAGAACACACACACCTCTTCCCCAGCAGTGGCCCCCGAGTCCCCCCTCGTCATCGGGATATATCTATCAGGAAATCACAGCCTGCCACCCCTCTACTATTGAGAGAGAGAGCTGCGACCTCCTTTTCCCTTATTCTCCTGCTCCCTTCCTCCCTCCCTATCACTCAGCATGCTTCACAGCACATAATGATTTCATCCTCCTCTCCCATCTTTAAGAAAGACAGTGGGAAATATAGAAATATATTTATATATGAATAGAATTTCCGCTCTGGATATGCCCGCTGCCTCGGTTAATTTCTATTGTCAACAGGTCCAGGTCCGACCAGCCAATCAGAGCGGAGACGGCGGCCCCTGGGCCTCCAGCCGCGCTGCGCCTCCAATTGAAAGGTCACCTGATAAGGCACTCGGCTCCTGCATAATCTGGGCCGCTGCTCACTCACTCGCTCAGCTCAATCAGTTTCTCCCTTCACGTCTCGCTCAGCTCAGTCAGTTGCTATCTCCACGTCTCGCTCAGCTCGGTCAGTTGCTATCTCCACGTCTCACTCAGCTCGGTCAGTTGCTATCTCCACGTCTCGCTCAGCTCGGTCAGTTGCTATCTCCACGTCTTACTCAGCTCGGTCAGTTTCTCCCTCCACGTCTCACTCAGCTCAGTCAGTTGCTCCTTCAGCGTCTCGCTCAGCTCGGTCAGTTGCTCCTTCAGCGTCTCGCTTAGCTCAGTCAGTTGCTCCTTCAGCACCTCGCTCAGCTCAGTCAGTTGCTCCTTCAGCGTCTCTCTCAGCTCGGTCAGTTGCTCCCTCCACGTCTCTCTCAGCTCGGTCAGTTCCTCCTTCAGCGTCTCGCTCAGCTCAGTCAGTTGCTCCTTCAGCACCTCACTCAGCTCAGTCAGTTGCTCCTTCAGCGTCTCGCTCAGCTCGGTCAGTTGCTCCTTCAGCGTCTCGCACAGCTCAGTCAGTTGCTCCTTCAGCGTCTCGCACAGCTCAGTCAGTTGCTCCTTCAGCGTCTCTCTCAGCTCGGTCAGTTGCTCCCTCGACGTCTCTCTCAGCTCGGTCATTTGCTCCCTCCACGTCTCTCTCAGCTCGGTCAGTTGCTCCCTCCACGTCTCTCTCAGCTCGGTCAGTTGCTCCCTCCACGTCTCTCTCAGCTCGGTCAGTTGCTCACTCCACGTCTCTCAGCTCGGTCAGTTGCTCCCTCCACGTCTCTCTCAGCTCGGTCAGTTGCTCCTTCAGCGTCTCGCACAGCTCGGTCAGTTTCTCCTTCAGCGTCTCGCACAGCTCGGTCAGTTGCTCTCTCCCCTACCTCACAGTAATATATATTTTTTATTCCCCTCTCTCTCACTCTCTCTCTCTCTCTCTCTCTCTCTCTCTCTCTCTCTCTCTCTCTCTCTCTCTCTCTCTCTCTCTCTCTGTTTCCTGCTCACAGTAATATTTTTTTTATTCCCCTCCCTCTCACTATTAATCTCCTCATTTCTTGTTTTGTAGATGACTGATCATCCTTTAGTTTCCATTTACCTTTTTCTCCATTTCGTGTCAACAGGCTTAGGCTACAGACGCCCTGTGCTGTATCTGGAGGTGGTAATGCTGTCCACTAATGGTGACCAACCCTGGAGAGCTACTGTAGTGGGTTATGGATGGTTTTCCCCCGTATATTCTTCAGCCCAGCGCTAACACACCAGATTCAACTCATCGAGATCCTCTCCACCATGAGATAATTAGCTAACTTGTTTGTTAGTGCTGGAACAAAAACGCTGCACACCCTGTTGCTCTCCAGGACAACAATATTGGTGACCACTGGCATAGGCCTTGAATCTGTCTGCCCAGAGATGATAGGACAGTAGGTCATCTTTAGAGTCACCAGGCTCCCACTCGGCACTCTGTGGGGCTTGCAAATGATTTCTTCCCCCTAATCCTAGAGAAGAAGTCAATTACCTAATTTGATGAGTTATGATGAGGCCTCCTCATTCATTCAAATCTCAATGAGATTAGCACACTCTGTAATTGATGAATTTGAGGGAATTTTCAAAGGATTCACAAGGATTCTAACGGCTCCGGGGTTCTTTGTGTTTAACACATTTATTGAGTTCTAGAAATTAGACAATCCCGGGGAGAGCAATGAATAATGTACGCTGGCAACATTTTTTACTGAAGAGAAGTGACTTGTCGTGATCATTTCTGTTTCTTTATAATGGAATTGAGAGGAACCATGACTGTGCTGTGTCACCACTCAGGGAAGACACACAAGCCTGGCAGAGTGTGTGTGTGCTTGTGCCCGCTTAGCCTATGTGTTCTGTTAGCCTATATGTTCTGTTAGGCTATGTGTTCTGTTGGCTATGTGTTCTGTTAGCCTATATGTTCTGTTAGGCTATGTGTTCTGTTAGCCTATATGTTCTGTTAGGCTATATGTTCTGTTAGGCTATGTGTTCTGTTAGCCTATGTGTTCTGTTAGCCTATATGTTCTGTTAGGCTATGTGTTCTGTTAGGCTATGTGTTCTGTTAGGCTATGTGTTCTGTTAGCCTATATGTTCTGTTAGGCTATATGTTCTGTTAGCCTATATGTTCTGTTAGGCTATATGTTCTGTTAGCCTATATGTTCTGTTAGGCTATGTGTTCTGTTAGGCTATGTGTTCTGTTAGGCTATGTGTTCTGTTGGCTATGTGTTCTGTTATGCTATGTGTTCTGTTAGCCTATATGTTCTGTTAGGCTATGGGTTCTGTTGGCTATGTGTTCTGTTGGCTATGTGTTCTGTTATGCTATGTGTTCTGTTAGCCTATGTGTTCTGTTAGCCTATGGGTTCTGTTATGCTATGTGTTCTGTTAGCCTATGTGTTCTGTTAGCCTATGTGTTCTGTTATGCTATGTGTTCTGTTAGCCTATGTGTTCTGTTAGCCTATGTGTTCTGTTAGCCTATGTGTTCTGTTAGCCTATGTGTTCTGTTATGCTATGTGTTCTGTTAGCCTATGTGTTCTGTTAGCCTATGTGTTCTGTTAGCCTATGTGTTCTGTTAGCCTATGTGTTCTGTTAGCCTATGTGTTCTGTTGTCTATGTGTTCTGTTAGCCTATGGGTTCTGTTAGCCTATGTGTTCTGTTATGCTATGTGTTCTGTTAGCCTATGTGTTCTGTTAGCCTATGTGTTCTGTTAGCCTATGTGTTCTGTTGTCTATGTGTTCTGTTAGCCTATGTGTTCTGTTAGCCTATGTGTTCTGTTAGCCTATGTGTTCTGTTAGCCTATGTGTTCTGTTAGCCTATGTGTTCTGTTGTCTATGTGTTCTGTTAGCCTATGGGTTCTGTTAGCCTATGTGTTCTGTTATGCTATGTGTTCTGTTAGCCTATGTGTTCTGTTAGCCTATGTGTTCTGTTAGCCTATGTGTTCTGTTAGCCTATGTGTTCTGTTGTCTATGTGTTCTGTTAGCCTATGGGTTCTGTTAGCCTATGTGTTCTGTTATGCTATGTGTTCTGTTAGCCTATGTGTTCTGTTAGCCTATGTGTTCTGTTAGCCTATGTGTGTGTGTGCGCTGCCCTGCAAGTGTTTATAGGGCCCTATATGTACAGTATCAGTGAAAAGTTTGGACACACCTACTCATTCCAGGATTTTCTTTATTTTTACAGTAGAATAATAGTGATGACATCAAAACTATAAAATAACACATATGGAATCATGTAGTAACCAAAAAAGTGTTAAACAAATCACAATATATTTTATATTTTATATTCTTCAAAGTAGCCACCCTTTGCTTGATGACAGCTTTAGACATTATCTCAACCAGCTTCATGAGATAGTCACCTGGTATGCATTTCAATTAACAGGTGTGCCTTTTTAAAAGTTAATTTGTGGAATTTATTTCCTTAATGAAGCAGGGGACTTTTCCTGGTTTCAATAAAGCTGAAATAACTGTTTGTATGGATCTAGGAAGTACTGAATTGGGTGACATATGTGATACCATTTGTGTCAATAGGGACGATACTTTGTCCCAAAACATTGAATAGAATTCTATGGGAAAGCCATCCATTCCTGGTGCTTTTCTTCATGTGACTGTTGTAACACTATCTAATATTTCTTCTTGGATGGATCTTTGCTTTAGTCAATCTTTTTTTTCTGATAATAGCTTCAGAGTTGTTGAGTCTCAGAAGGCTATAGAGCCCCACAGTGGACGTGTCATAATGCCAATAGAACCTAGTGGTCAAACAGGGAAGTGGTTCATATCGTTTTTCTACCAGGTGACTTTTATCAATGTAACATAGGTCAAAGTACGTGTTTTCCCCAACGGGGACGGAATCACGGAATCCAGACATTACATAATTCAATATACATTTTTTTTTGTGGGGGGGGATTAATAGGAAATCAAATAAATGTATTGAACTTATTTGAAAATGTGTTAATTTGCCCAAGTTAATCATAAAACATGAACCAAATTCATATTTTCCTGTAATTTTCTGAAACGGCACAGGAATGCCCCTGTGTTGGTGTGGGTGGTGCACAGTGCGCGCATATGTCTACACTTTGTGTAGCCATTAGAGATAACGCTAATGAAAACCTTGTTCTGGTAGATGGAAAGACTACCAAAATGGCTACCTGGCTGAATGATATGATTATTTGCATCAATCCAGTGGCCATTGGTTTTGTAAACTCTGCAATGGCATGAGCGCAAGAGAAACATCGCTAACCAAACTACGGTCTATTGCTGGTTGCAATAAAGGGTAACTACACCCCCAAATCGAAATGTATTATATTTTTCCCAGACTTCAAAAGTGGTTTCCTGATGTTGTTTAAGCATTGTTGTGGAATTTTAGTTTATATATATATATATATATATATATATATATATATATATATATGATTTTGAGAGCAATATCCTGAAAAAACTGAGAAAACAGAATTTAAGAAAAAAACTAGACAGAATCAGGCAAGACTTCAAACATCAGCTATCCGAGCAGCTAACCGATCGCTGCAGTTGTACATAGTCTATAGGTAAATAGCTCACCCTTTTTCACCTACCTCATTCCCATACTGTTTTTATACTGTTTTTATTTATTTACTTTTCTGCTCTTTTGCACACCAATATCTCTACCTGTACATGCCCATCTGATCATTTATCACTCCAGTGTTAATCTGCAAAATTGTATTATTCGCCTACCTCCTCATGCCTTTTGCACACATTGTATATAGACTGCCCATTTTTTTTCTACTGTGTTATTGACTTGCTAATTGTTTACTCCATGTGTAACTCTGTGTTGTCTGTTCACACTGCTATGCTTTATCTTGGCCAGGTCGCAGTTGCAAATGAGAACTTGTTCTCAACTAGCCTACCTGGTTAAATAAAGGTGAAATAAAAAAGAAAAGAAAAAAAGAAATGTAACAGATTTCATAGGGTATGTATAACCCAAGCCTCTCTGCACGGCACAGGCTCACGTGTGACTAATACCTGCCAGGGAGCTTTCACTGCAGCTCCACAGCACATCATTATGTTTGACATTCCCACAGGCAGCCGGCCGCACATACTGGGGTTGTCTGCAGCCGTTTGTCCAGCCCTGTTAGGATCAGCATGCCATGGGCGCAGCCCACGCTCCACAAACCCTCTGCCTATTGGCAGTTGGCACACACATACACAAACACTCACAGAAGCATGCACACACACACACATACACAAACACACACAGAAGCATGCACACACACATACACAAACACACACAGAAGCATGCACACACACACATACACAAACACTCACAGAAGCATGCACACACACATACACAAAC
Organism: Oncorhynchus keta; assembly: GCF_023373465.1. NCBI lineage: Eukaryota > Metazoa > Chordata > Actinopteri > Salmoniformes > Salmonidae > Oncorhynchus > Oncorhynchus keta. The sequence continues at coordinate 8,509,065 of NC_068449.1, read as the reverse complement.
ACACACAGAAGCATGCACACACACACATACACAAACACTCACAGAAGCATGCATACACACACACATACACAAACACACACAGAAGCATGCACACACACACACATACACAAATACTCACAGAAGCATGCACACACACACACATACACAAACACTCACAGAAGCATGCACACACACACACATACACAAACACACACAGAAGCATGCACACACACACATACACAAACACTCACAGAAGCATGCACACACACACATACACAAACACTCACAGAAGCATGCACACACACACATACACAAACACTCACAGAAGCATGCACACACACACACATACACAAACACTCACAGAAGCATGCACACACACACATACACAAATACTCACAGAAGCATGCACACACACACACATACACAAACACTCACAGAAGCATGCACACACACACATACACAAATACTCAGAGAAGCATGCACACACACACACACATACACAAACACACACAGAAGCATGCACACACACACATACACAAACACTCACAGAAGCATACACACACACACACACACACACACATACACAAACACTCACAGAAGCATGCACACACACACACACACATACACTCACAGAAGCATGCACACACACACATACACAAACACACACAGAAGCATCTACACACACACACATACACAAACACTCACAGAAGCATGCACACACACACATACACAAACACACACAGAAGCATCTACACACACACACACATATACAAACACTCACAGAAGCATGCACACACACACACACATACACAAACACTCACAGAAGCATGCACACACACACATACACAAACACTCACAGAAGCATGCACACACACACATACACAAACACACACAGTAGCATGCACACACACACATACACAAACACTCACAGAAGCATGCACACACTCGCATACACAAACACTCACAGAAGCATCTACACACACATACACAAACACTCACAGAAGCTTGCACACACAGACATATGAATGTACATAGGCACACATGTACACACACACACACAGACATAGACACACTGACACGTGTACATGCAAATACTGTACACATGCACACACAACTCCATCTCCGTACCCTCTAGTGGTGTAGGGGCTGTGCTTTGGCAAAGTGGGTGGGGTTATATCCTTCCTGTTTGGCCCTGTCCGGGGGTGTCCTCGGATGTGGCCACAGTGTCTCCTGACCCCTCCTGTCTCAGCCTCCAGTATTTATGCTGCAGTAGTTTATGTGTCGGGAGGCTAGGGGCAGTTTGTTATATCTGGAGTACTTCTCCTATCCTATTCGGTGTCCTGTGTGAATCTAAGTGTGCGTTCTCTAATTCTCTCCTTCTCTCTTTCTTTCTCTCTCTCGGAGGACCTGAGCCCTAGGACCATGCTCCAGGACTACCTGACATGATGACTCCTTGCTGTCCCCAGTCCACCTGGCCATGCTGCTGCTCCAGTTTCAGCTGTTCTGCCTTATTATTATTGGACCATGCTGGTCATTTATGAACATTTGAACATCTTGGCCATGTTCTGTTATAATCTCCACCCGGCACAGCCAGAAGAGGACTGGCCACCCCACATAGCCTGGTTCCTCTCTAGGTTTCTTCCTAGGTTTTGGCCTTTCTAGGGAGTTTTTCCTAGCCACCGTGCTTCTACACCTGCATTGCTTGCTGTTTGGGGTTTTAGTCTGGGTTTCTGTACAGCACTTTGAGATATCAGCTGATGTAAGAAGGGCTATATAAATACATTTGATTTGATTTGATTTGATACTTGCATTGACTCATAAAACCCACAAACAGACCCATCACCCCCATATAGGCAACTTCCATTAGTGTTTCACCCTCTGATTTCCCCTGTGTATGTGGCGTCTCAGTCATTATCACTGTGGGTCAGTCATCATGTCTCTGTGGGAGTCTGTCTGCGTGTGTGTGTTATCTGTATGATTGTCCATGTCTGAGACAACCCTCTCAGTTCCCTCTGAGGTAACCGTATCTGCCCTCTCTGGGGAGGTAAGCCAGGCACACCTCTCTCACATAAAGCTGCATAAAGTCTCACATTTTATTTGTATTTCTTTTTTATTGAACCTTTGGTTAACTAGGCAAGTCAGTTTAGAATAAAGCACTGTCCTCCAACCCAGAGGCCACCAGCAGTCCTCCAACCCAGAGGCCACCAGCAGTCCTCCAACCCAGAGGCCACCAGCAGTCCTCCAACCCAGAGGCCACCAGCAGTCCTCCAACCCAGAGGCCACCAGCAGTCCTCCAACCCAGAGGCCACCAGCAGTCCTCCAACCCAGAGGCCACCAGCAGTCCTCCAACCCAGAGGCCACCAGCAGTCCTCCAACCCGGAGGCCACCAGCAGTCCTCCAACCCGGAGGCCACCAGCAGTCCTCCAACCCAGAGGCCACCAGCAGTCCTCCAACCCAGAGGCCACCAGCAGTCCTCCAACCCAGAGGCCACCAGCAGTCCTCCAACCCAGAGGCCACCAGCAGTCCTCCAACCCAGAGGCCACCAGCAGTCCTCCAACCCAGAGGCCACCAGCAGTCCTCCAACCCAGAGGCCACCAGCAGTCCTCCAACCCAGAGGCCACCAGCAGTCCTCCAACCCAGAGGCCACCAGCAGTCCTCCAACCCAGAGGCCACCAGCAGTCCTCCAACCCAGAGGCCACCAGCAGTCCTCCAACCCAGAGGCCACCAGCAGTCCTCCAACCCAGAGGCCACCAGCAGTCCTCCAACCCAGAGGCCACCAGCAGTCCTCCAACCCGGAGGCCACAGTCAACCCGGCCACCAGTCCTCCAACCCGGAGGCCACCAGCAGTCCTCCAACCCAGAGGCCACCAGCAGTCCTCCAACCCAGAGGCCACCAGCAGTCCTCCAACCCAGAGGCCACCAGCAGTCCTCCAACCCAGAGGCCACCAGCAGTCCTCCAACCCAGAGGCCACCAGCAGTCCTCCAACCCAGAGGCCACCAGCAGTCCTCCAACCCAGAGGCCACCAGCAGTCCTCCAACCCAGAGGCCACCAGCAGTCCTCCAACCCAGAGGCCACCAGCAGTCCTCCAACCCAGAGGCCACCAGCAGTCCTCCAACCCGGAGGCCACCAGCAGTCCTCCAACCCGGAGGCCACCAGCAGTCCTCAACCCGGAGGCCACCAGCAGTCCTCCAACCCGGAGGCCACCAGCAGTCCTCCAACCCAGAGGCCACCAGCAGTCCTCCAACCCAGAGGCCACCAGCAGTCCTCCAACCCAGAGGCCACCAGCAGTCCTCCAACCCAGAGGCCACCAGCAGTCCTCAACCCGGGAGGCCACCAGCAGTCAACCCGGAGGCCACCAGCAGTCCTCCAACCCAGAGGCCACCAGCAGTCCTCCAACCCGGAGGCCACCAGCAGTCCTCCAACCCAGAGGCCACCAGCAGTCCTCCAACCCAGAGGCCACCAGCAGTCCTCCAACCCAGAGGCCACCAGCAGTCCTCCAACCCAGAGGCCACCAGCAGTCCTCCAACCCAGAGGCCACCAGCAGTCCTCCAACCCGGAGGCCACCAGCAGTCCTCCAACCCAGAGGCCACCAGCAGTCCTCCAACCCAGAGGCCACCAGCAGTCCTCCAACCCAGAGGCCACCAGCAGTCCTCCAACCCGGAGGCCACCAGCAGTCCTCCAACCCGGAGGCCACCAGCAGTCCTCCAACCCGGAGGCCACCAGCAGTCCTCCAACCCGGAGGCCACCAGCAGTCCTCCAACTCGGAGGCCACCAGCAGTCCTCCAACTCGGAGGCCACCAGCAGTCCTCCAACCCGGAGGCCACCAGCAGTCCTCCAACCCAGAGGCCACCAGCAGTCCTCCAACCCAGAGGCCACCAGCAGTCCTCCAACCCGGAGGCCACCAGCAGTCCTCCAACCCGGAGGCCACCAGCAGTCCTCCAACCCAGAGGCCACCAGCAGTCCTCCAACCCGGAGGCCACCAGCAGTCCTCCAACCCAGAGGCCACCAGCAGTCCTCCAACCCAGAGGCCACCAGCAGTCCTCCAACCCAGAGGCCACCAGCAGTCCTCCAACCCGGAGGCCACCAGCAGTCCTCCAACCCAGAGGCCACCAGCAGTCCTCCAACCCAGAGGCCACCACCCCTCTCCCCCCCCTCTGCCCCACATACACATCCCCCTATACCATCCCTCTTCTGCCCTCTGCCCCACATACACATCCCCCTATACCACCCTCTTCCCCCCTCTGCCCCACATACACATCCCCCTATACCACCCCTCTTCCCCCTCTCTGCCCCACATACACATCCACCTATACCATCCCTCTTCTGCCCTCTGCCCCACATACACATCCCCCTATACCACCCCTCTTTCCCCCTCTGCCCCACATACACATCCCTCGATACCACCCCTCTTCTGCCCTCTGCCCCACATACACATCCCCCTTTACCACCCCTTTTCCCCCCTCTGCCCCACATACACATCCCTCGATACCACCCCTCTTCTGCCCTCTGCCCCACATACACATCCCTCGATACCACCCCTCTTCTGCCCTCTGCCCCACATACACATCCCTCGATACCACCCCTCTTCTGCCCCCTTATGGCCCCTTTCTCTTCCCCTACATCTGCCTCTATGGCATCTATCATGTCTCTGGCTTGCGAAAGGGGATCCGCTGGAGCAGATATTGCCATATTGTGTTAGCCAGCTATCTAGCTAGCGTAGCTAGGGTTAAAGTGGTTTTGGGACAGTGGAGTGATGGAGTGTGCTCTTCCACCCGCAGCGGCTCAGCAGCAGCAGCCCCGGGGGCCTCCCGTCCAGGCCAGCTGAGAAGCCAGCTGATTTTACAATCAAGAAAAGCCTCCTCGGTGCTGCTGTAGCAGAGAGAACACACAACAGCAGGGTAGAACGAGACCCTGTCGTGCTACTGTCTGTTCCCCATCCACACAGGGAAAGGCAGGGAGAGAGCAGGTGACAGACGGAGAGAGGCAGGACGGGATGGAGAGAGAACGACATGGGAGGGGAGTGTGGAGAGATTTCATTTCTCAAGATGTTAAGTGTATGAGGGAATGTGTTTTTAATTGTTGTCACTGTATAAAGGGCTGTTGTCAGGTTGTGCAAGGCTCTATGCTGTTTGACAGTGAAACCCTGTTTCCATTGGCACTTTAAATTAGGGCCAAGTTTTCACTGCACAAACACTGTAACAAATCCCAGAGCGCTCTCTCTCCTCCACTCATGTCTGCTCTTAAAAATCACACTAAATTGCACACGCACAGATACACACACACAAACTCGTCAAAATGTCCTCCATCTTACACTTCTGTGGCAAATGTTGCACCTTTTTTACTCTGATATAGGCTACTGTATGAACATAATGATAACGACAAGACTACAAGGCTTCAACATTAGACAAATTAAACGCTTTGCAATGCAAACAAAGTATTGTTGCAGACATAAATCGTAAGTGTGTTTGTCGAAGACATTACATTCACCCTCAAGCAATCCTCTGCTTAATTTCTTCTTCATTATTATCTTCACCACTTATTAATAGCACAGCGGCACGAGGGCCTTCACGCTGCATCCCTCTTCACAGGGCTGCAAGGTTGTTTGCGGACGACACAACAGTGGTAGGCTTGATTACCAACAACGACGAGACGGCCTACAGGGAGGAGGTGAGGGCCCTCGGAGTGTGGTGTCAGGAAAATAACCTCACACTCAACGTCAACAAAACTAAGGAGATGATTGTGGACTTCAGGAAACAGCAGAGGGAACACCCCCCTATCCACATCGATGGAACAGTAGTGGAGAGGGTAGCTAGTTTTAAGTTCCTCGGCATACACATCACAGACAAACTGAATTGGTCCACTCACACTGACAGCGTCGTGAAGAAGGCGCAGCAGCGCCTATTCAACCTCAGGAGGCTGAAGAAATTTGGCTTGTCACCAAAAGCACTCACAAACTTCTACAGATGCACAATCGAGAGCATCCTGGCGGGCTGTATCACCGCCTGGTACGGCAACTGCTCCGCCTCAACCGTAAGGCTCTCCAGAGGGTAGTGAGGACTGCACAACGCATCACCGGGGCAAACTACCTGCCCTCCAGGACACCTACACCACCCGTTGTTACAGGAAGGCCATAAAGATCATCAAGGACATCAACCACCCGAACCACTGCCTGTTCACCCCGCTATCATCCAGAAGGCGAGGTCAGTACAGGTGCATCAAAGCTGGGACCGAGAGACTGAAAACAGCTTCTATCTCAAGGCCATCAGACTGTTAAACAGCCACCACTAACATTGAGTGGCTGCTGCCAACACACTGTCATTGACACTGACCCAACTCCAGCCATTTTAATAATGGGAAATGATGTAAATATATCACTAGCCACTTTAAACAATGCTACCTTATATAATGTTACTTACCCTACATTATTCATCTCATATGCATATGTATATACTGTACTCTACATCATCAACTGCATCCTTATGTAATACATGTATCACTAGCCACTTTAACTATGCCACTTTGTTTACTTTGTCTACACACTCATCTCATATGTATATACTGTACTCGATACCATCTACTGTATGCAGCTCTGTACCATCACTCATTCATATATCCTTATGTACATATTCCTTATCCCCTTACACTGTGTATAAGACAGTAGTTTTGGAATTGTTAGTTAGATTACTTGTTGGTTATCACTGCATTGTCGGAACTAGAAGCACAAGCATTTCGCTACACTCGCATTAACATCTGCTAACCATGTGTATGTGACAAATAAAATTGGATTTGATTTGATTTGGATTTGTCACATTATCTGTGTTCTCTCTCTGTTCTCTCTCTCTGTTCTCTCTCTCTGTTCTCTCTCTCTCTCTCTGTCTGTTCTCTCTCTCTGTCTGTTCTCTCTCTGTTCTCTCTCTCTCTGTTCTCTCTCTGTCTGTTCTCTCTCTGTCTGTTCTCTCTCTCTCTGTTCTCTCTCTCTCTCTCTCTGTCTGTGCTCTCTCTCTCTGTCTGTTCTCTCTCTCTGTTCTCTCTCTCTGTTCTCTCTCTCTCTTTTCTCTCTCTCTCTGTTCCCTCTCTGTTCTCTCTCTGTTCTCTCTCTCTCTTCTCTCTCTCTCTCTCTCTCTGTTCTCTCTCTCTCTCTGTTCTCTCTCTCTCTGTTCTCTCTCTCTTTGTGTTCTCTCTCTGTTCTCTCTCTCTCTGTGTTCTCTCTCTCTCTCTGTCTGTTCTCTCCCTGTTCTCTCTCTCTCTCTCTCTCTGTGTTCTCTCTCTCTCTCTATGTTCTCTGTTCTCTCTCTCTGTTCTCTATATCTCTCTGTTCTCTCTCTCTCTGTTCTCTCTCTCTCTGTTCTCTCTATCTCTCTGTTCTCTCTCTCTCTGTTCTCTCTCTCTCTGTTCTCTCTCTGTTCTCTCTCTCTCTCTGTTCTCTCTCTCTCTGTTCTCTCTCTCTCTGTTCTCTCTCTCTCTCTGCTCCCTCTCTGTTCTCTCTCTCTCTGTTCTCTCTCTCTCTGTTCTCTCTCTCTCTCTGTTCTCTCTCTCTCTCTGTTCTCTCTCTCTCTGCTCTCTCTCTCTCTGTGTTCTCTCTCTCTCTCTGTGTTCTCTCTATCTGTCTGTTCTCTCTCTCTGTGTTCTCTCTCTCTCTCTCTCTCTGTTCCCTCTCTCTGTTCTCTCTCGCTCTGTTCGCTCTCTCTCTGTTCTCTCTCTGTTCTCTCTCTCGCTGTGTTCTCTCTCTCCCTGTCTGTTCTCTCTCTCTCTGTTCTCTCTCTCTCTCTATGTTCTCTGTTCTCTCTCTCTGTTCTCTCTGTTCTCTCTCTCTCTGTTCTCTCTCTCTCTGTTCTCTCTCTCTCTGTTCGCTCTCTCTCTCTGTTCCCTCTTTCTCTCTCCCTCTCTCTCTCTCTGTTCTCTCTCTACTCTCTCTCTCTCTCTCTCTCTCTCTCTCTCTCTCTCTCTCTCTCTCTCTCTCTCTCTCTCTCTCTGTGTTCTCTGTTCTCTGTTCCTTGTTCTCTGTTCTCTCTCTCTGTCTCTCGTTCTCTGGCTCTCTCTCTCTCTCTATTCTCTCTCTCTCTCCCTGTTCTCTCTCTCTCCCTCTCTCTCTCTGTTCTCTCTCTGTTATCTCTCTGTTCTCTCTCTCTCTCTGTTCTCTGTTCTCTCTCTGTTCTCTGTTCTCTCTGTCTCGTTCTCTGTTCTCTGTTCTCTCTCGCTCTCTCTCTCTCTATTCTGTCTCTCTCCCTGTTCTCTCTCTCTCCCTCTCTCTCTCTGTTCTCTGTTCTCTCTCTGTTCTCTCTCTCTGTTCTCTGTTCTCTCTCTGTTCTCTCTCTCTCTGTTCTCTCTCTCTCTCTCTGTTCTCTCTCTCTCTGTTCTCTATCTGTTATCTCTATGTTCTCTCCCTCTCTGTTCTCTCTGTTCTCTCTGTTCTCTCTGCTCTCTCTCTCTCTCTCTCTCTCTCTCTCTCTCTCTCTCTCTCTCTCTCTCTCTCTCTCTCTCTCTCTCTCTGTTCTCTCTCTCTCTCTGTTCTCTCTCTCTCTGTTCTCTCTCTCTCTGTGTTCTCTCTCTCTCTCTGTCTGTTCTCTCCCTGTTCTCTCTCTGTGCTCTCTCTCTCTCTATGTTCTCTGTTCTCTCTCTCTGTGTGTTCTCTCTATCTCTCTGTTCTCTCTCTCTGTGTGTTCTCTCTCTCTCTCTCTCTCTGTTCCCTCTCTCTGTTCTCTCTCTCTCTCTCTGTTCTCTCTCTATTCTCTCTGTCGCTGTGTTCTCTCTCTCTCTGTCTGTTCTCTCCCTGTTCTCTCTCGTTCTCTGTTCTCTGTTCTCTCTCTCTCTCTCTCTCTCTCTATTCTGTCTCTCTCCCTGTTCTCTCTCTCTCCCTCTCTCTCTCTGTTCTCTCTTCTCTCTGTTCTCTGTTCTCTCTCTCTGTTCTCTGTTCTCTCTCTGTCCTCTCTCTCTCACTCTGTTCTCTCTTTCACTCTGTTCTCTCTCTCTGTGTTCTCTATCTGTTATCTCTCTGTTCTCTCTCTCTCTCTCTCTGTTCTCTCTCTCTCTCTCTCTCTCTGTCTCTGTTCTCTCTCTCTCTCTCTCTCTCTGTTCTCTCTCTCTCTCTGTTCTCTCTCTCTCTGTTCTCTCTCTCTCTGTTCTCTCTCTCTCTCTGTTCTCTCTCTCTCTGTGTGTTCTCTCTCTCTCTCTGTCTGTTCTCTCCCTGTTCTCTCTCTCTGTGCTCTCTCTCTATGTTCTCTGTTCTCTCTCTCTGTGTGTTCTCTCTATCTCTCTGTTCTCTCTCTCTCTGTGTTCTCTCTCTCTCTCTGTTCTCTCTCTGTTCTCTCTGTCGCTGTGTTCTCTCTCTCTCGCTCTCTCTCTCTATTCTCTCTCTGTTCTCTCTCTGTTCTCTCTCTATTCTCTCTCTGTTCTCTCTCTGTTCTCTCTCTGTTCTCTCTCTGTTCTCTCTCTCTCTGTTCTCTCTCTGTTCTGTGTTCTCTCTCTGTTCTCTGTTCTCTCTCTGTTCTCTGTTCTCTCTCCCTCTGTGTTCTCTCTCTCTGTTCTCTCTCTCTCTATCCCTCTCTCTCTGTTCTCTCTCTGTTCTCTCTCTCTGTTCTCTCTCTCTCTGTTGTCTCTCTCTCTGTTCTCTCTCTCTGTTCTCTCTCTCTGTTCTCTCTCTCTGTTGTCTCTCTCTCTGTTCTCTCTCTCTCTGTTCTCTTCTCTCTCTCTCTTCTCTCTCTCTGTTCTCTCTCCTGTTCTCTCTCTCTCTCTCTGTTCTCTGTTCTCTCTCTCTCTCTGTTCTCTCTCTCTCTCTGTTCTCTCTCTCTCTCTCTCTGTTCTCTCTCTCTCTCTCTCTCTGTTCTCTCTCTCTCTCTCTCTCTCTGTTCTCTCTCTCTCTGTTCTCTCTCTCTCTCTGTTCTCTATCTCTCTTTCTCTCTGTTCTATCTCTCTCTCCTTGGTTTCTCTTTTGCATTACCATGCAAAGCCAGCCACTCTCCCATCCCTCCGAATTCGCTGTATGTGGTCTTGCTTCACTCCTTTCATAAATGTATAGCTACTAGCTGCTAGATCCCTCTTGTGTGGACTGGCCCAGCCCCCACTGCTGAATAATGCAGCCCAGTCGGCTGGCTAACTCCTCTAAGTCTTGTAATGTGCTGACCCTTGCCAGTCGTGTACGCCAGGGACACTGTACCCAGGCTACCCCGCTCTCATCACAGCGCCATCACTCACCGCCTATCAAATATTTAACCAGAGCCGTGGAGATCCCTCTTGTCTGCTCCTATATTGGACTGGAGAGCCTGGAGCCTGCGCTCTCCTGCTCTTCTCCTCCACTGACTCCACATCAGCAGGGATCAGCAGGAAGAAGGAACATGAGGGAGCCTGAAACATTTAGGTTCCTGTCTCCCACTGAGCGGTCTTGTCAAACACGCTCAAGTCTGGAGAGAAGGAGCTGGAGAGAAGGAGCTGGAGAGAAGGAGCTGGAGAGAAGGAGCTGGAGAGAAGGAGCTGGAGAGAAGGAGCTGGAGAGAAGGAGAAGTCAGCTTGGTGGTGTTTGGATATAGAGATGAGCGAGAGCGGAACTGATTTGAGAGTCAAACGTGTAATTCAGGCACATCTTAGTGGGTGAGATTTCAATTTGCTGGACAAGGATTTACCCATAGAATTAGGATAATTGTCTCGCGTCATGTTTTCTGATGTTAGACAGCACATTGTAGCCTCACTACTTTTGAGATATCCCATTACCCTTTGCGAGATGCGAGACAGATCAGTGCAGGTGGACTCATCTGACGGAAGACAATGTCTTATGATGGGGTAAAAGGTCAGCCATTTGATCAGGGAGTTGGTCAACCATGGTTTTCCAGTACTGTGATAAGATATTGTGTACATTTATGAATTTTAATATTTTTAATTTGCAATGTATGTTCATTAGCTAGCTAGCCAGACAGTTTTGCAGGAATGATTCCATAAATTTGTCAAATTAACTGCCAATATGCCCACATTGCATTTAAGCAATGCAGTCAATCCACAGCCATAGACTGGCTGAAATCATTTGAATAGGACTGAGACAAGTTGTGAATGCAAGTATAATAGCACTCAAAGCTTCCCGAGAAAACAAACTTATATTTTAAAGGCTATTTATACAGAAAATGTGTATAAAACCCGTAAAAAATTATATTTAGAATTATTTGGCAGCATTATTGTGTGTGTGAGTGCGTGCCTGTGTCGGGCATTTCCATTGACTCCAGGGTCAGCCTCTCCTGTGTCATATTAGCTCTATTTCACATAGCCCTGCTATTCTGGAACAGGAAAAGGTAGTTGGCCAAGCCCAACCCAAAGAGAGAGTGAGAGAGGGTGGGTTCATTCTACTTGCTGACAGTCTGTTGTTACATTAATACATTTGACTGTTTCCATTGTCTAGTTAGGTGTTTTTCAGTATTTGATGTGTTGAATATAAAAGGTGACCTGTCAAGGGTTTTTACTATCTGGATCATTTCTGTCTGAAGTCAAATGTAGGCTAGTTGAGTGTATTAGATCCTGTTCTCTGTTCCGTGTTCTCTCTCTCTCTCTCTCTCTCTCTCTCTCTCTCTCTCTCTCTCTCTCTCTCTCTCTCTCTCTCTCTCTCTCTCTCTCTCTCTCTCTCCTTCTTCTTCTTCTTCTTGACAGATTAAGAAAACCGGGATTGATCCCTAGATATGTGACATGGTAGATGTGGCTGTGTATGATGAAATACTGTTTCCAATATGAATGGTGCTTCCTTAGGCCTCTCTCTGCATTGAACACAGCATGTTGATAAGGCAGCAGCAGCAGTCACTGCAGGGTGGCCTGTTATTAAAGAGCTGTAATGAGTGAGACCCATCAGGATCCAGCATGCTAATTCATTACCTACAAAGAGCAGTCAATAGATACGTGCTGTGATCCATAGCTAATGCTGACCACAGCCAGGCAGTCCTGGGCTACCGATTCCACTTACGTTCACACAAGGACGCAAACTAACATTCATACGCACGCATCCAGACATATCTAAACACGCATCCAGACATATCTATACACGCATCCAGACATATCTATACACACATCCAGACATATCTATACACACATCCAGACATCTATGCACGCATCCAGACATATCTAAACACGCATCCAGACATATCTATACACACATCCAGACATATCTAAACACGCATCCAGACATATCTATACACGCATCCAGACATATCTATACACACATCCAGACATATCTATACACGCATCCAGACATATCTATACACACATCCAGACATATCTATACACGCATCCAGACATATCTATGCACGCATCCAGACATATCTAAACACGCATCCAGACATATCTATACACGCATCCAGACATATCTATACACACATCCAGACATATCTAAACACGCATCCAGACATATCTATACACGCATCCAGACATATCTATACACGCATCCAGACATATCTATACACGCATCCAGACATATCTATACACGCATCCAGACATATCTATACACGCATCCAGACATATCTAAACACGCATCCAGACATATCTATACACGCATCCAGACATATCTAAACACGCATCCAGACATATCTATACACACATCCAGACATATCTATACACGCATCCAGACATATCTATACACGCACGCATCCAGACATATCTAAACACGCATCCAGACATATCTATACACGCATCCAGACATATCTAAACACGCATCCAGACATATCTATACACGCATCCAGACATATCTAAACACACATCCAGACATATCTATACACACATCCAGACATATCTATACACACATCCAGACATATCTAAACACGCATCCAGACATCTATACACGCATCCAGACATATCTATACACACATCCAGACATATCTATACACGCATCCAGACATATCTATACACGCATCCAGACATATCTAAGCACGCATCCAGACATATCTATACACACATCCAGACATATCTATACACGCATCCAGACATATCTAAACACGCATCCAGACATATCTAAACACGCATCCAGACATATCTATACACGCATCCAGACATATCTAAACACGCATCCAGACATATCTATACACGCATCTAGACATATCTATACACGCATCCAGACATATCTATACACGCACACATCCAGACATATCTATACACGCATCCAGACATATCTAAACACGCATCCAGACATATCTATACACGCATCCAGACATATCTAAACACGCATCCAGACATATCTATACACGCATCCAGACATATCTATACACGCACGCATCCAGACATATTTATACACGCATCCAGACATATCTATACACGCATCCAGACATATCTATACACACATCCAGACATATCTATACACGCATCCAGACATATCTATACACACATCCAGACATATCTATACACGCATCCAGACATATCTATACACGCATCCAGACATATCTATACACACATCCAGACATATCTATACACGCATCCAGACATATCTATACACGCATCCAGACATATCTAAACACGCATCCAGACATATCTATACACGCATCCAGACATCTATACACGCATCCAGACATATCTATACACACATCCAGACATATCTATACACACATCCAGACATATCTATACACGCATCCAGACATATCTATACACACATCCAGACATATCTATACACGCATCCAGACATCTATACACGCATCCAGACATATCTATACACGCATCCAGACATATCTATACACACATCCAGACATATCTATACACGCATCCAGACATCTATACACGCATCCAGACATATCTATACACGCATCCAGACATATCTATACACGCATACAGACATATCTATACACGCATCCAGACATATCTATGCACGCATCCAGACATATCTATACACGAATCCAGACATATCTATACACGCATCCAGACATATCTATACACACATCCAGACATATCTATACACACATCCAGACATATCTATACACGCATCCAGACATCTATACACGCATCCAGACATATCTATACACACATCCAGACATATCTATACACACATCCAGACATATCTATACACGCATACAGACATATCTATACACGCATCCAGACATATCTATGCACGCATCCAGACATATCTATACACGAATCCAGACATATCTATACACGCATCCAGACATATCTATACACGCATCCAGACATATCTATACACGCACGCATCCAGACATATCTATACACACATCCAGACATATCTATACACGCATCCAGACATATCTATACACGCATCCAGACATATCTATACACGCATCCAGACATATCTATACACGCATCCAGACATATCTATACACGCATCCAGACATATCTATACACGCAACCAGACATATCTATACACGCACGCATCCAGACATATCTATACACGCATCCAGACATATCTATACACGCATCCAGACATATCTATACACACATCCAGACATATCTATACACGCATCCAGACATATCTATACACGCATCCAGACATATCTATACACACATCCAGACATATCTATACACGCATCCAGACATCTATACACGCATCCAGACATATCTATACACACATCCAGACATATCTATACACTCATCCAGACATATCTATACACGCATCCAGACATATCTATACACGCATCCAGACATATCTATACACACATCCAGACATATCTATACACGCATCCAGACATCTATACACGCATCCAGACATATCTATACAGGCATCCAGACATATCTATACACGCAACCAGACATATCTATACACGCAACCAGACATATCTATACACGCATCCAGACATATCTATACACGCATCCAGACATATCTATACACACATCCAGACATATCTATACACGCATCCAGACATATCTATACACACATCCAGACATATCTATACACGCATCCAGACATATCTAAACACGCATCCAGACATATCTAAACACGCATCCAGACATATCTAAACACGCATCCAGACATATCTATACACGAATCCAGACATATCTATACACGCATCCAGACATATCTATACACGAATCCAGACATATCTATACACACATCCAGACATATCTATACACGCATCCAGACATATCTATACACGCATCCAGACATATCTAAACACACATCCAGACATATCTAAACACGCATCCAGACATATCTATACACGCATTCAGACATATCTATACACGCACACATCCAGACATATCTAAACACGCATCCAGACATATCTAAACACGCATCCAGACATATCTATACACGCATCCAGACATATCTATACACGCATCCAGACATATATAAACACACATCCAGACATATCTAAACACGCATCCAGACATATCTATACACGCATTCAGACATATCTATACACGCACACATCCAGACATATCTAAACACGCATCCAGACATATCTATACACGCATCCAGACATATCTATACACGCATCCAGACATATCTATACACGCATCCAGACATATCTATACACGCATCCAGACATATCTATACACGCATCCAGACATATCTAAACGCGCATCCAGACATATCTATACACGCATCCAGACATATCTATACATGCATCCAGGCATATCTATACACGCATCCAGACATATCTATACACGCATCCAGACATATCTATACACGCATCCAGACATATCTATACACGCATCCAGACATATCTATACACGCAACCAGACATATCTATACACGCATCCAGACATATCTATACACGCACACATCCAGACATATCTATACACGCATCCAGACATATCTATACACGCATCCAGACATATCTATACACGCATCCAGACATATCTAAACACGCATCCAGACATATCTATACACGCATCCAGACATATCTATACACGCATCCAGACATATCTAAACACGCATCCAGACATATCTATACACGCATCCAGACATATCTATACACGCATCCAGACATATCTAGGGCTCCGGGCAGCCGAGCGGAAATGGAGGAAAACTCGCCTCCCTGCGGACCTGGCATCCTTTCACTCGCTGCTCTCTACATTTTCCTCCTCTGTCTCTGCTGTTAAAGCCATTTTCTACCACTCTAAATTCCAAGCATCTGCCTCTAACCCTAGGAAGCTCTTTGCCACCTTCTCCTCCCTCCTGAATCCTCCTCCCCCTCCCCCCCTCCTCCCTCTCTGCAGATGACTTCGTCAACCATCTTGAAAAGAAGGTCGACGACATCCGATCCTCGTTTTCGAAGTCTTTCTCCCCTCTCTCTCCAGATGAAATCTCGCGTCTTGTGACGGCCGGCCGCCCAACAACCTGCCCGCTTGACCCTATCCCCTCCTCTCTTCTCCAGACCATTTCCGGAGACCTTCTCCCTTACCTCACCTCGCTCATCAACTCATCCCTGACCGCTGGCTACGTCCCTTCCGTCTTCAAGAGAGCGAGAGTTGCACCCCTTCTGAAAAAACCTACACTCGATCCCTCCGATGTCAACAACTACAGACCAGTATCCCTTCTTTCTTTTCTCTCCAAAACTCTTGAACGTGCCGTCCTTGGCCAGCTCTCCCGCTATCTCTCTCTGAATGACCTTCTTGATCCAAATCAGTCAGGTTTCAAGACTAGTCATTCAAATGAGACTGCTCTTCTCTGTATCACGGAGGCGCTCCGCACTGCTAAAGCTAACTCTCTCTCCTCTGCTCTCATCCTTCTAGACCTATCGGCTGCCTTCGATACTGTGAACCATCAGATCCTCCTCTCCACCCTCTCCGGGTTGGGCATCTCCGGCGCGGCCCACGCTTGGATTGCGTCCTACCTGACAGGTCGCTCCTACCAGGTGGCGTGGCGAGAATCTGTCTCCTCACCACGCGCTCTCACCACTGGTGTCCCCCAGGGCTCTGTTCCAGGCCCTCTCCTATTCTCGCTATACACCAAGTCACTTGGCTCTGTCATAACCTCACATGGTCTCTCCTATCATTGCTATGCAGACGACACACAATTAATCTTCTCCTTTCCCCTTCTGATGACCAGGTGGCAAATCGCATCTCTGCATGTCTGGCAGACATATCAGTGTGGATGACGGATCACCACCTCAAGCTGAACCTCGGCAAGACGGAGCTGCTCTTCCTCCCGGGAAGGACTGCCCGTTCCATGATCTCGCCATCACGGTTGACAACTCCATTGTGTCCTCCTCCCAGAGCGCTAAGAACCTTGGCGTGATCCTGGACAACACCCTGTCGTTCTCAACTAACATCAAGGCGGTGGCCCGTTCCTGTAAGTTCATGCTCTACAACATCCGCAGAGTACGACCCTGCCTCACACAGGAAGCGGCGCAGGTCCTAATCCAGGCACTTGTCATCTCCCGTCTGGATTACTGCAACTCGCTGTTGGCTGGGCTCCCTGCCTGTGCCATTAAACCCCTACAACTCATCCAGAACGCCGCAGCCTGTCTGGTGTTCAACCTTCCCAAGTTCTCTCACGTCACCCCGCTCCTCCGCTCTCTCCACTGGCTTCCAGTTGAAGCTCGCATCCGCTACAAGACCATGGTGCTTGCCTACGGAGCTGTGAGGGGAACGGCACCTCAGTACCTCCAGGCTCTGATCAGGCCCTACACCCAAACAAGGGCACTGCGTTCATCCACCTCTGGCCTGCTCGCCTCCCTACCACTGAGGAAGTACAGTTCCCGCTCAGCCCAGTCAAAACTGTTCGCTGCTCTGGCCCCCCAATGGTGGAACAAACTCCCTCACGACGCCAGGACAGCGGAGTCAATCACCACCTTCCGGAGACACCTGAAACCCCACCTCTTTAAGGAATACCTAGAATAGGATAAGTAATCCTCTCACCCCCCCCTTTAAGATTTAGATGCACTATTGTAAAGTGACTGTTCTACTGGATGTCATAAGGTGAATGCACCAATTTGTAAGTCGCTCTGGATAAGAGCGTCTGCTAAATGACTTAAATGTAAATGTAAATATCTATACACGCATCCAGACATATCTATACACGCATCCAGACATATCTAAACACACATCCAGACATATCTAAACACGCATCCAGACATATCTATACACGCATCCAGACATATCTGTACACGCACACATCCAGACATATCTATACACGCATCCAGACATATCTATACACGCATCCAGACATATCTATACACGCATCCAGACATATCTATACACGCATCCAGACATATCTATACACGCATCCAGACATATCTATACACGCACGCATCCAGACATATCTATACACGCACGCATCCAGACATATCTAAACACGCATCCAGACATATCTATACACGCACGCATCCAGACATATCTAAACACGCATCCAGGCATATCTATACACGCACGCATCCAGACATGTCTAAACACGCATCCAGACATATCTATACACGCATCCAGACATATCTATACACGCATCCAGACATATCTATACACGCATCCAGACATATCTATACACGCATCCAGACATATCTATACACGCATCCAGACATATCTATACACGCATCCAGACATATCTATACACGCATCCAGACATATCTATACACGCATCCAGACATATCTAAACACACATCCAGACATATCTATACACGCATCCAGACATATCTATACATGCATCCAGACATATCTATACACGCATCCAGACATATCTATACACGCACGCATCCAGACATATCTATACACGCACGCATCCAGACATATCTATACACGCATCCAGACATATCTATACACGCATCCAGACATATCTACAGTGCCTTGCGAAAGTATTCGGCCCCCTTGAACTTTGCAACGTTTTGCCACATTTCAGGCTTCAAACATAAAGATATAAAACTGTATTTTTTTGTGAAGAATCAACAACAAGTGGCACACAATCATGAAGTGGAACGACATTTATTGGATATTTCAAACTTTTTTAACAAATCAAAAACTGAAAAATTGGGCGTGCAAAATTATTCAGCCCCCTTAAGTTGATACTTTGTAGCGCCACCTTTTGCTGCGATTACAGCTGTAAGTCGCTTGGGGTATGTCTCTATCAGTTTTGCACATCGAGAGACTGACATTTTTTCCCATTCCTCCTTGCAAAACAGCTCGAGCTCAGATGGAGAGCATTTGTGAACAGCAGTTTTCAGTTCTTTCCACAGATTCTCGATTGGATTCAGGTCTGGACTTTGACTTGGCCATTCCATTTTGAGACATTCCATTGTAGATTTTGCTTTATGTTTTGGATCATTGTCTTGTTGGAAGACAAATCTCCGTCCCAGTCTCAGGTCTTTTGCAGACTCCATCAGGTTCACCCTGTTATGGTCAACCCTGTTAAGGTCCACCCTGTTAAGGACAACCCTGTTACGGTCCACCCTGTTACGGTCCACCCTGTTACAGTCAACCCTGTTACGGTCCACCCTGTTAAGGTCAACCCTGTTACGGTCCACCCTGTTAAAGTCAACCCTAATACTGTCAACCCTGTTAAGGTCAACCCTAATACTGTCAACCCTGTTAAGGTCCACCCTCTTACGGTCAACCCTAATACTGTCAACCCTGTTAAGGTCAACCCTAATACTGTCAACCCTGTTAAGGTCAACCCTGTTAAGGTCCACCCTCTTACGGTCAACCCTAATACTGTCAACCCTGTTAAAGTCAACCCTTATACTGTCAACCCTGTTAAGGTCAACCCTAATACTGTCAACCCTAATACTATCAACCCTGTTAAGGTCAACCCTAATACTGTCAACCCTGTTAAGGTCAACCCTAATACTGTCAACCCTGTTACGGTCAACCCTAATACTGTCAACCCTGTTACGGTCAACCCTAATACTGTCAACCCTGTTACGGTCAACCCTAATACTGTCAACCCTGTTAAAGTCAACCCTAATACTGTCAACCCTGTTAAGGTCAACCCTAATACTGTCAACCCTGTTAAGGTCAAACCTGTTAAGGTCCACCCTCTTACGGTCAACCCTAATACTGTCAACCCTGTTAAGGTCAACCCTTATACTGTCAACCCTGTTAAGGTCAAACCTGTTAAGGTCCACCCTCTTACGGTCAACCCTAATACTGTCAACCCTGTTAAGGTCAACCCTAATACTGTCAACCCTGTTACTTTATTTGGCACTTAATAGGCACTTCTGATAGTGATTGTTTTTATTTCCCCTCTTGATATGATAAATTCAAAAAAATAATAATTAAGTTCAACATGTGGCCTTTATGACAGAATGTTAAAATTAGGTGAAATAAAACGTTACCTGATTGGTGGAACAACCCATAAGACCACCGTTCCCTATTTTATCCAGATACATGGCACGGAAGCCTGTGTCACTACAACCCGTAGGCCCCCCGCGGCGTCATCACCCACCTCGTAGCCCCCACCCCCTGAGGCATCATCACCCACCTCGTAGCCCCCACCCCCTAAGGCATCATCACCCACCACGTAGCCCCCCGTCACCCCCCCGAGGCGTCATCACCCACCCCATCACCAGGGATCCTTACAGGGAGGCCACCACACACCAGCCCTGACACACAGCACACAGTTCATTTCAGAGCAAATAAGACCTCTCTAATTCTGGGATGAGTGCATTCTAAATGACATTTTCTCTCCTCTATCATACCAGAGCTCTATAATAGCGAGGATGCAGGTCTAGAGACCAGTTACATGCAGGTTTGCTGATGTGATTTATTGAGTTTTATATTAACTAGCTTGTTGTTTTTTCTTATTGCGAAGGGCCCCTCCACATAGAGAGAAGGAGGACTCCTGGACGGGTCGTGTGCCGTGGGAATGAGCCATCATAGTGATTGATATGAGTTGTTATTGCGTTACCAGTAATATGTCTTGTGTTGTGTGCTGTATGTTTTCTTCTGTATATTGTATACTGCATAGCAAATCACAAGGAGAGACGAGCCTGTATTTATTAGACTGCTCAACAGAGCTTTGTACTTCACACCTCATCGGACAGATTACACCCAATTAAGTCAGTCCGTTATTTACGATTCATTAAAACCTCCACTCTAGCTATAAATAGGCCTGGCCAAGCAGTGGACGTGAAATTGACCGAGTTTGTCTTTAATCTGTGCTCATCAAAAGAACCTGGGACCAAATGTTATTTTACATTGATCCACAATTACTTTTAACGTACGATTGGTAAAGGCTTGTGTGTGTGTGTGTGTGTGTGTGTGTGTGTGTGTGTGTGTGTGTGTGTGTGTGTGTGTGTGTGTGTGTGTGTGTGTGTGTGTGTGTGTGTGTGTGTGTGTGTGTGTGTGTGTGTGTGTGTGTGTGTGTCCTCGGTTGATGCAAGTCAGACTTGATTGAGTCAGCTGAGTAAGAACTACAGAAACCCCTCTTAAAGGATTTTAAAGGTGCAACACACTCATGACAGCATGATAGTATTTTACACTTTGATATGGAATTAAGCCTGACACTTAGCAGTCCTGCTGAATGTGATTTATGATGAATAATCTGAAACCTCAAGCCGAACTAGCAAAGCAACAGTAATCTATTTTCCTCTGTCTGTCGCAGACAACATCCTCTTAACTGGAATAGAAAGACAACACAGAAATGCAGCATATAGTATTACATCTTTAAATCTCGTCTGGGAACTATATTTCAGATCCACTCGCTGTTTTCTCAAACCTGAAGCATTTTGGGAGACGAGAAGAAGGAAAATCCCCACCAAGAATTATTAGACTCATATCTCCCTCACTAGCTTTATGCACCAGCTGTCAGAGCAGCTCACAGATCACTGCACCTGCACATAGCTCATCTGTAAACAGCCCATCTATCTACCTACCTCATCCCCATACTGTATTTATTTATTTTTCTTGCTCCTTTGCACCCCAGTATCTCTACTTGAACATTCATCTTCTGCACATCTATCACTCCAGTGTTTAATTGCTATATTGTAATTACTTCACCACCATGGCCTATTTATTGCCTTACCTCCCTTATCTTACCTCATTTGAACTCACTGTATATAGACTTTTTAAATTTGGTTCTACTGTATTATTGACTGTATGTTTTGTTTACTCCATGTGTAACTCTGTGTTGATGTATGTTTCGAATTGCTATGCTTTATCTTGGCCAGGTCGCAGTTGTAAATGAGAACTTGTTCTCAACTAGCCTATCTGGTTAAATAAATGTGTTCTAAACTGGCCTACCTGGTTAAATAAAGGTGTTCTCAACTAGCCTACCTGGTTAAATAAAGGTGTTCTCAACTGGCCTACCTGGTTAAATAAAGGTGTTCTCAACTGGCCTATCTGGTTAAATAAAGGTGTTCTCAACTGGCCTACCTGGTTAAATAAAGGTGTTCTCAACTGGCCTATCTGGTTAAATAAAGGTGTTCTCAACTGGCCTACCTGGTTAAATAAAGGTGTTCTCAACTGGCCTACCTGGTTAAATAAATAAAAAACATGTGAGAAAATATCAGGGGTTAATCAGATTTCCTCTCGGCCCTGGCAAAACTGCAACCCGGGACTAGCCTGGACCTCTCGGGAGCCGACAGCTGCCCTCTAACCCAGAAACGAGGAATTAGCGGAACGGCCTGGCAATTAGTTTAATGCTCCCTTGGTGGAATTGGAGCCACAGAGTTCATTCCTACCCTGGGAAGACTCTTGCTCCGAAACGCCCAAGTCTGGAGAGCACTGGGTAGAAAACATGTGCAGGGCGGCACCTAATGCCCCACTTACCAGTCTAAATCTTCCATGATATTCAAAAAGAGGTCAAAAAGGAGAAATGTGTGGCCAGCAATACAAACGTGCTCCCCTTTGACATGATGCAATCTAGTTTACTTAACTTATGCCTCAACCACAGGGGATGTGAACGAGAGGAGACAGAGAAATGGAGGGATTCTTTCCCTCCTGCAGCTGAAGCAGATGGATAAGGCATCAGCTCAAACCCGAAAAGCAATTTGGATGTGCTTTGGCTCCCTCGCAGCCCTGTGAGTTCTGTGGACCTCTATCGTAGCGGTTTTGGAGCCGTTTTAGGAGATCAGAGCTCTAACCCTCCTGAGGCCCTCAGAGGCACAGGTCTCCTTTACAAGGGTACGTATCCTTCTCCCTCAGAGAACTTTCAGGAAGAGTGGAACTCTGGGAACGCTGCAAATGTAGCCTACCGTCAGCGGCATCCGAAAAAAAAGCTAACAAAAGTAAACAGCAGCCCTCTGTAGCTGTAGCCTGCAACCGAAAATAGCAGCCATTCTCTCCTCCTGGCTGCAGTACTGAGTGACAGAAATAATTGAGGGGGGAAGGTGGCATGAGGTTAATTATTCTCCCAACACCGGCCTGACCTTTTTTTGCTTTAACGCAAATCATTTCACCAGAGTTTTTGGACATTTTTAAATGAAAGCCTTTAAATAATTTATCTAACTTATTTCCCGGAAGGGCCTTCATTAGCGATTGGCCGTGACATTCTCCCCGCACAGCCTCACTTTCTTCTAAGAATGTCACTGTCGATTTCACTCTGCTACTTCCTCTTTTTTATTTCTTCGACATCGGCTACATTAAAGATTCAGGAAGGCCCCGTCGGTTGGCTACATACAGTACACGACTGTCAAGTAATGGAGATCCTCACATGAGACCTGTCTCGGCTGCACCGAAATGGGAACTGGAGCTCATTTAATTTTCAGACACGATGACAAAACCAACCATCAAAAAGACAGCAGAGAAAAGACAGGAAGAGATGTGCAAATGGAGCTATGGATAAATCCAAAACACATATTTCCTTATGACAAAATGGTGTGAATTTGAAAGAAAGCGCTGCCATTTTGTTCTGTCTAAGCGCCAAGCTGATCCAGGGGACTTTCCAGGTGGTGGCAGAAGCAAGGAGCAACATCAGGCAGAATCTGTATGCTTCTGTCAATTTGCCTTATCGCTGTGGGAGCTGGGATTCATAATATTGACTCCTGTTTCATGGCTGGAAAGGAAATCAAAGCTATTCATTATCACTCTGCATCGGGAAGACACACACACGCTCATCGAGTCCTCAAACATGACATACCAGAAACCTTATCAAATTCAGTTTCCACAGTTGACCTCCTGACGCCATGATTGTAGGAGAGATGGAGAGGAAAGAAAAATATATCATAATTTGTTCAGGGAGAGGTAGGATGTAATTCCATATGAAATATTATTAACCAGCACATTTAGCAGACAACGGTGGATAAAACAAAGAAGGGGTGACATACAGTTACTAAATATCGACAGTCACTATCAAAAATAATATCAAATGCAATTGGAGACGACGCACAAAGCAAAGAGTCCCATAGGGAGAGCAGTACTAAGGCAGTATCCTCTCACCTCAGAGTTAATAACACAGATCCTGTTTCATGGCAGCAGTATCCTCTCACCTCAGAGTTAATAACAAAGATCCTGTTTCATGGCAGCAGTATCCTCTCACCTCAGAGTTAATAACACAGATCCTGTTTCACAGCAGTATCCTCTCACCTCAGAGTTTAATAACACAGATCCTGTTTCACAGCAGCAGTATCCTCTCACCTCACAGTTAATAACACAGATCCTGTTTCATGGAAGCAGTATCCTCTCACCTCAGAGTTAATAACACAGATCCTGTTTCCCAGCAGTATCCTCTCACCTCAGAGTTAATAACACAGATCCTGTTTCATGGCAGTATCCTCTCACCTCAGAGTTAATAACACAGATCCTGTTTCACAGCAGCAGTATCCTCTCACCTCACAGTTAATAACACAGATCCTGTTTCATGGAAGCAGTATCCTCTCACCTCAGAGTTAATAACACA